>NC_056729.1:932841512-933141512 GCF_019279795.1 Protopterus annectens
TTTTTTTTTTGTGTTATTATTTTCTTCTTCAGTAAGTTGTTTTAAAGTTAGGAGTGTTATTTAACAGACTGTCTTGAGATTGTAACATTCTTTTAGGAAATTCTGTCTGCTAATTTAAAAGTAGTGTAAACTCAGAAGCTTATCTGGTACTAGTAGCCACCACCCCAGCCCCTCAGCTTTTCAATTGAAGAGCAAAAAAAGCACTTCAGCCCTCCTGTCCTTTCTTGAGACTGTAAACAGAGCTCGCGATAACAGCCACATTGTCTCTACCCTATTACTTGACCTCTCCAAGGCCTTCGACACTATCTCACATAGCCTACTCTTATCCAAACTGTCACAACTTAACCTTTCTCCCTCCTCCATAGATTGGTTTTCCAGCTATTTATCTAACAGACACCAAGCTGTAATTTGGAAGAAGGCCACTTCCTCATTCCTTAGTTCTACTGGAGTTCCCCAAGGATCTATTCTGGTCCTCCTCTTTAATATATTCATCAATGATTTCCACAAATCTATTCCATTTGCTAATATCATCCAATACGCAGATGATTCTACCATTATCTGCTCTGCCACCTCTTCCTCTTCACTCCAAAAACTCACACAAGAAGCTTTCAATTACTGAAGATTGATGAAAACAAATCACTTAGCACTCAATGCCTCCAAAACAAAACTAATGGTATTTACCCTCCAAATCTACTTCCTTCGACATTAACTCATTCTCTATTACCAGCCAAGACAACTCACCCTTGAACTGGTATTTGAAGCTGTTACTAGGTGTTCTAATCGACAACCGCTTAATTTCAACTCTCATCTTCAACTTAATATTAAAAACTCATCAAAACTAGGTATGCTTTACCGTCAGAATCAGTATCTTACTAGCTCCTCCAAAATCACTCTTGCTTCCTCCTTTCTTATCCCCTCTCTTCTCTATGGGGCTCCATTATTGTCTAACATTCAGATATCACTAAAACCAACTCTCCTCCTGCTATAACAAAATTTCCAAATTCGCATATACACATAGATCCTCCACCCACCAATATCTCTCTCTCCTAAAACTAAATTGGCTCGAACTATCTAATCATCTCATCTATATACAGCTGACCTTAGCTCATAAGCTCATTCTCAACCCCTCTCTTTGTCCCTCCCTATCTTCTGCCTTTAAAATGCACCTACCAAACAGAGTCTTAAGGTCCAACAATCAAAACCTACTGGAAATTCATAAACCATCTTATCCCCCAGGTAAACACTTACTATCCTGTAACCTTCCCTGCCTCTGGAACTCACTCCCACCATCCATTCGTACCACCTCTAACCAATACATGTTCAAAAAACAGCTTCACTCACATCTAATTTCCCAATGGGATTGCTCTTGCTCCCACCCCTCATAAATACATCACATCCTTCCACCAATATGCTTACGGGACCAACTTTTATCTAACAAAGCTTGTGTTCCCTCTGTTTCCACCCTTTAAGGTACCTTACGTTCCTGCTGCAAAACTCCTTTACATTAATCCTCTTTGTTTGTATTTGTTCTGAATGTTTATGAACTGTGAATTTAAATGTTTTATCTACCACTTTTCTATAAATATTAGCAATCTTGTATGAACCTAATTCTGTGTGTGTTGGAGCTTTTCTCCCTATGACTATTATCTACCATTTTGTATAAATTTTTAGCAATCTTTGTATGTACCCAATTTTCTGTACTGGAGCTTTTCTCCCCAGGACTCCATTGAAAACGGGTTCTTTTTGGCCCAATGGACTATCCTGGTAAATCAACTGCAAATAAATAAATAAATAAATAAATAAATAAATAAACTGATTGATAAATTAGATTTATGCCCCCTTCTAGCTCTTCCATTAAAAACCAACAAAAAAGGATGTTCCTTCTATTGGTACACCATCTATGTTGGCCCTGTGTGTAACACGTCCCCCACCCCAGCCATTCAGGTCCCATTTCTATGACCTGCTCCCAGCCCTACTTCAACATAATTGCATCTTTAAAACTTTAGCAAACAGTTGCTACAGTTTTTACCTGACAGCACAGAACACTTCAGTGCTCATGCTCTAGCTTTAAAAAAATAAATAAAATATCCTTTGTAAACCGTATCAAACTACTTACTACAAATGTAACAAACAGTTGCTACAATTTATACCTTGCCTGCATGGAGCACTCCAGCCCTCAGGTTTTCAGGTTTTAGTAAAAAAAAAATATATATATATATATATATACATATATATATATATATATATATTTATATATATATATATATATATATATATATATATATATATATATATATATATATATATTTTATTTATTTATATATATATATATTTTTTTTTTTTAACTCTTTTAAACTATTGCAAACTGCTTCCTACACTGTAGCAAGCATTTGCTACAGTCTAGACCACACACAAAGCAATATAGTGCTAAAGTTACAGCAAATGCAACACTGGCTTTTAAAAGCCGGTGTTGCACTAAATAAAGATCCTGATCACGCCCCTTAACACGTTTCACCAAGGGCATTTGCCCCACTCACCTCGAGCTAGCTAGAGTATTATGTGAACTAACTGAAAACATATTTTCTTTCAAAAAATTGTTTATTTTTTCATTGTGGGGCTGCCGTAGTATTGTAAATTGCTTTTTACAGTTTTTTTTTTCTGAAACTTGTGGACTGATAGTTTACCAGCCTTTCCTGCTTGTCTTCCTTGGGAAAGAGGCATCATTTTTGGCTTGACCATGGAGCTTTTTTCTGAAACTTGTGGACTGATAGTTTACCAGCCTTTCCTGCTTGTCTACCTTGGGAAAGCGGCATAATTTTTGGCTTTATCATGGAGCATACTGCTGGCCCCATGGCCAGTCTTTTTTCCATCCACTAAATGCAAAAGTTAAGCAAACAGCCTTTTGTACGACAGCAGGCTAGCAGTTGGCCACAGGTAGGTGACTCTGCTGTGGCCATTTGTTGTACCTCAGACCACTTATCTTTTACCCATAATCCCTGTGATGTAGCACCTACAGTCACTATGGACCAGAGGTTATCCAAGTCCTGTTCAGGTGTTGAAGTCAACTCAGTGGGCAAGGGGGAACCACTCTTGTCAGTCATGAGAGGAGGAAAGGAAAAATTTCTCTGCTGTGCCCTGCTTCTCTGGGGAAGCAGCTGCTACCATGAGTGATACAGTTGACCCCATTTTTCTTGTCAAAAAAGATAAAGAAAACAAAGCATGTATCTTCTGCTCCTCAAATGTCTTTGGACAAGAGTAGTTTACTGGTACTGACTCTGCTTTTAATTCAGGTTATTAATCCTCCTTGTAAATTAGTTTTTGGAAAAGAAATTAGGATTCCTGTTTTCCTGCTGAGAGTCAAAATTCTAAATCTGAACAGAAAGTTGCAGGGCTGGATTCAAGGTTTTGTCCATGTATTTCTGATTCAGACTCTCAGGAGAGCTCATTTTCTGATTCTTCCTGTAGGGGTTTCTGTTTATCTGAGACTATTGCTAGAATGCCCCATTGTTTTCAATAGGAAAACACTACATTTTTTCATTCCCTCAGAAAATACTATGAGTTCTTACAGAAGGATTTTCGAGAACCTACACCCATCCCTCCTGTCCTGTCAGCTTTAGAGGATGTGTTTTATTGCCGGTACTTTTCCTAATAGTCAGTCAATTGTCCCTAAAAAGGCAGATAGAATGTGCAATGTTCCTCAGTCTTTTAAATACTGTTCCCAAATATGATCCAGCAGCTATAGTCTTAGATGATCCTACTGCTGCTGAGCACTTGGGTATGGGAAAAGGGTATACTTCTTCAACTTCAATTTTCAGAAATTTGAATTTTTCAGGTTCATGTGTTAAAAGTTTATTCTGATAAAACATTCCTCATACTGTCATAATTTATCTAGTTTATTTCTTTTGAAGAAAAATCTGCTTTAACTTAGTTGTGTTGCAAAATTCACTATTTGTTGTCTGCAATGTGTGTTTGAATCTTTTGAAACTTCTTCCATGTTTATGGTAATATTTAAGGAGGGTTTGGTTGTCTGCATTCTCAGAACTTTCCAAATTATGTAAAAATGAGATTTTAAATTCTTGCTTGGATAGAGATTGCGTCCCCCCCCCCCCCGTTCCAGAGGTGATCAAAAAGTTTGATGGAGTCTGCAAGCTGAACCAGGGATTCTTTCAAGATTTTCATGCCTCCCTTTCCAAATTGTCCAAGTGATTTTCTTTCTCCTCTTCCAATTTTGGTAAAACAAAAAATAATAAAATAAATAGTCTTAATAGAATTCAGATAAACAGACATTTAAGAAGAAATAGCAAGAGGGGTCCAAAAACAAGTCTCACCCCCCCCCCACGTCTAAAACAAGGACAGTCCAGGAAGTCTGAATGACTATTCAAGATACCTTGTAACCCCCTCTCACCCTGGCCCGTTTTCTTTTACAAAAAGTCTGAAGTTGCATTTTCGCTTAGGCAGCAGATTGTTTCAGACAGATGGGTTTGGTAAAATCATTCAAGGTTACAGATGGCGGTGAGAGGAAATTCCTCCTTTCCAGGGAGTCATTCCAAATTCTGCAGAGCAGACTCAGTTTCCACCTGTTTTTCATTATATGCTGTCCCAATGAGTGATAGAACCAGTTCCTACTTCCAAGGTGAAGAGGTTTTGTTAAAGGATGTTCCTAGTTTCAAAGAAGGAATGCTTGGAGACCAGTCCTGGATCTTTATTTCCTAAACTTGTTTGTGATAGTGCCCAAATTCAATATGTTGTCACTTCAAAACCTGTTATTTCTTCTTTCAAGTTTCATGGTAACACTTTACTTAAGATGCTTATCTGTCACATTCCTGTTCATCCACACTTCAGAGGTTTCTTAAGGTTGTGTGTGTCTGGATCACATATCAGTTCTGCGCCTTACCCTTTGGACTATCCACTACCATCCAAGAGTGCTCACAAAGTCTCTTGCTGCGATTATAGCTCATTGCAGGCTACAAGGTGTCCACATTTTTCCGTATTTAGAAATCTTGCAAAATTCTGTTCCACAATTCCATGCAAGAAGGACTGGAAAATAAATGCCTTTCTTTTCTTTGAACAGGAATGTTCCTGTATACCTTTCCCTTTTAGTATCCGAGGTACTTCTGAAGATTCAGAGGAAATTCCCAATATCATTGTAGTGACACCCTTCTGGTTCAGGTAACTGTGGTTCTCCAAACTTTTGGAAATGGACAGAGACAATTACTACATGCTTCCTCACAAACTGGATCTCCTTACAGAAGACCCAGGAGTGTTTGATTCACCCCAACAGCAATCATCTTTATTTGACTGTCTGGTTGATTTTTATCAGGCACATATTTTCCGAGGATATGCAGCAGGTACTAATATAGACAAGAAAGCCTGCTACTAGGAAGTCATGCATTAGCAAATGAAAAAGTTTTTCTAGGTAGTTTGAACAACCCATTCAGGGCCAGTTGTTCTCAGGTTTTATAATATTTGTATGAGTTACTATCCTATGGCCTGCCTTATTTCTCTGTCATGGTACATTTATTTGCCATTTTAGCATGTCTGCCCATGGATCCTCTTCTTTCAGTGCAGTGTTATATCAAAATGTTTTTAAAAGGGGTTTTGCTTTAGAGGTCTCCTAGAAAACTGGTGGCTCCTCCTTGCGATCTTAATTGTGTTACAGAAGCCAGCACTTGCTCAATTTGAACTCACTAATCTAGTTGTCTTGAGGTTCTTAACATGGAAAAAAGTTTAACCAATTTTTCTGACCTCCACAAGAAGGGTTTGTGAGTTGCAGTCTCTTGTGGTGAGCCAATCCAATCTCATTTTATAGGGACAGGGTTTCTTTGAAAACTAATCCTTCCTTTATGCCTAAAGTGGTATCCGAATTTACTTTAAGCCAAACTTTCCATCTCCCCATTTTCTTTCCTGATCCTAAAAATGAGAGAGGGAGGATACTTCATACCTTGGATGCACACACACAACTCTGGTACTGTGCTGGCAATACAAAATCTTTTAGATCTTCGGATCATTTTTTCATTTCTTTTGAAGATAAGAAGGTGTCCAATTGGTTGTCTAAGGCTATTACATTTTGTTATACTTACCACAACAATTCTGTTCCACTATACCTGAGCCTTTATTTAATTTATATCTTTTTTGAAAGGGTTGGAGTCTAGAAGTATTGTAGAAGTTGCTGCTTGGTCCTCTCTACCTACTTTTACTAAACACTTTAAGCTTGATTGCTTATCTAGCTCTAGATGGTTCCCTATTAGAAGACAGAAGATGCATTTTTTCGAATGCGTCTTAGTCGAACTCAAAAGCCTGAAACGGCAAAATATCGAAGTGGCTTTTAAGCTAATTCTTTCCCTGGGAAAGAATTCACTTGGCTGCTTCGTTACTTTGCTGTTTTTGGCACTGTAGTGCAGTCTTGGAGTTGGTATATTTAAGTAGGGGGGCACAGTCCTCCACTTAATGTAATGTTTAAAGTTTTTATTTATTTATTTATTTTTTGTTGGAACAGCGATTTTTTTCCTAGGGAAAAAAATCGCTGTTCTGACAGTTCGAAATTGTAAGCTTTTGTTTACATAGGGTCGATTAATCACGTTCGCTTTTTTAAGCGTTCGGTGATCTACTATAGACCCGGTCTAGATCAGTCTTTGCTGTGACCTTTTTTGTTTTAGGGCTTTCATTAAAACAAAAAGTTTTGTAAGGTGTGACATTGGCTCAAATGGATATGACAAACAACTATATAAAAGTTCAACCTGCCAAACAGTGTATGCATGTAACACAACAGCTGGAACTAGGCATTTATCAGAAAAGATGTTATACATAAAAGGTGGGAATAATAGCTTTTTACTACAATGATGCTTTCTGTAATGTCTTTAAATGTCTATATGTCAATAGTCTCTCGGATAAATACAAAAAAGAAAGACTAGTGAACCATATTAAAAATGTAGAGTGCAAATAGCTGTATTACAGCAGACACTCTTGGAAAGAACTGAACATGTGATATTGATAAAGATTTGTAGTGCTAAGGGGCTTACTAGCAAGGGAGGAGGATTACACTGGCATGTATATTCCACCTAAAACTGCTATAATGGAGCTTAAGAAAATTCTGGGAGAAATTATCAGTTTTCAGCAAGGAATATTACTTATAGGTGGGGACTAGAATGTGTTTTGCAGCAGTGAAGATGTTTCTGGGGGACCCAGAAGGGAAAGTACAACAAAGGAGGGTAGCTTTTTGAAGAAATTTCTGAAAATATTTGGCATGGAAGATGTGAATTCAGGAATAGATGTTAGGAATGAATTTGCATATTATTCTCCAAGATATAAAAACTGGGCTAGTCAGAATTTAAATTTTACAGGAACATGTGCATTTAATTGAAGGTCTTGATACAAATCCAATAACTATTTCAGATCATGCGCCAATAATTAAAATAAAAGCACAGGATAATGAAATAAATATGATACACTGGCACTTTCCCACCTATCTGCTGAAAAGAGAGGAATTTAAGGCATGAGTAGTGGAGATTATTCAGGTGCTATTCGAGAGGATAGAAATTACTTCTGAAGATGTAGCTAGAGAGTGGGATAAAATTAATGTGGAGTTCAAAATAGGGTGGAAATAAAAGAGAGCTATGGTAAAGAAGTAAGAATTATTTAGAGGGACTGACAGATGATAAAGTATTGCAGAATAGGGGGGATCTCACAGAACAAGATCAACTGTAGAATGCTAACAGAAAATAGGGGGATTACCTTGATAATATGCACGAGTTTAGAAAGATTGCTGTTAAGCAACTGTTTTTTGATAGTAACACTAGAGAACAAAAAACTTTTAGCACAGCAACTCAGGCAACAGAAAGTAGAAAGGGCTGTCCAGATCTAGGGAGCCTGTATTAAGGAAGGTACCGAGAGATACTGCAGAGGTATTAGAAATAGTTTGGAAATTCTATGAAAGTCTATATAAAGCAGAAAAATATGGAAATCAAGAAGAGATGCAAGTAGAAACGTTTATGGAAGAATTTAATATGCCAAGGTTAGAGGTAGATTAGGCTCAATTACTAAAGTTTAGGATAGGAGGAGATGAGATAAAAATTGTGATGTATAACCAATCTACAGGAAAGTCCCCAGGAATAAATGGTATTCCTGTAGAAGTTTGTAAGTTAGGAGGGAAAACTGGGAAAGATCTGGAAGGTTTGTAACAGTATTTTAAGAGGAGAAGTACCGACATCCTGGAGGAAAACAGTGGTAGCTATAATACCTAAAGAGGGTAAAGATCCATTAGATCCAGTGTCATACAGGCCCGTTTCAGTATTAAACCAAGTGTTCATTTCTATAATGGCTAAAAGAGTGACAAAGATAATGCCAAAACTGATAGATGTGGATCAGTGTGGTTTTGTGAAGGAGAGGCAAACACTTGACAACATTAACAGAACATTGATGATCCAGAGGGAAGCAGAATGTAAGAAAATATTGTTGTTGGATCTTGATTCAGAGAAAGCATTTGGCAGACTAAACTGGGACTTCATGAACAGGGGAATGGAAGCATTTGCATTTCCTGAAAAAACATTATAAGGTTGATTCGGAAGATAAATGAGGGGTCAGGGGTTAAAATTGAAGTGGGTGGGGTCTTCTCTGATAATTTCTGTTTGAACACAGGAACCAGGCAGGGTTGTCCTTTTTCCCCCCTTTATTTGCGTTATATTTAGAACCTTTGACAAAGAAAAAAGGGACTTGGACATTGAAGGATGTAATTGGTATGGTAGTCAAGTAAAGCTGGCTGTGTTTGCAGATGATATAATTTTATACCTGACAAAACCAGAAAGAGAGATTACAGTGTTGTAGAACATGTTTGGGACCGCTTCATATCTTTTCAGGATACAAAATGAATGAAGCTAAAACAAAGGCAGTAGTGGTAAATTATGTATCCACATATGAATTGGTTCATCAATATCCATATTTATGAGGCCATGATAAAACAAAGTATTTAGGAGTATGTATTTGGCGAAAGTGAGTGAGTTTAAATACTTGGGAGCCACAGTTCAGAGTAATGGTGGGTGTGGAAGAGAGGTGAAGAAGAGAGAGGAGACAGGGTGGAGTGGATGGAGAAATGTGTCAGAAGTGATTTTGACAGACTGGCACCAGTAAGAGTGAAAGGGAAGGTATACAAGATGGTAATGAGACCAGCTATGTTATATGGGTTGGAGACGGGGACACTGATAAAAAGACAGGAGTCTGAGCTGGAGGTGGCAGAGTTAAAGATGTTAAGATTTGCATTGGGTGTGACAAGGATGGACAGGATTAGAAATGAGTATATTAGAGAGTCGGCTCAGGTTGGACAGTTTGGAGACAAAGCCAGAGAGGTGAGATAGATAAACTCACTAAACTAGGCATAAATCCCTATGTCACAAGATGGTGGCCAGCTGGCGCACTGACAGAACCCACACAGTAAATGTAGCCGACTCCAAGTCCTACTTCAGACCAGTGATGAGTGGAGTACCACAGGGTTCGGTCCTGGGTCCTCTCCTGTTTGGTGTCTACTTCTCTGAAGTGCAGGGCAACACAGAAGGTCTTTGGCTAACAAAGTTTGCAGATGACTGCAAACTGAGAGCCATAACAGAATCACCTAGTGATGTAGACATTCTACAAAAGGACCTCATAGAGACATAAGCTTGGTGTCAAAGTCATGGCCTCAAGCTCAATGCCAAGAAGTGCATTGTCATCCCTTTTGGTAAAAACTCTGTACCCATGATAAGAGACCTCAGGACACAGGTGGACAGTAGTCTCTCCTTTGATAACCACATCACGACAGTAGTCAGGAAGTCCTTTTACATGGCACACCTCATCACAAAAGCATTCTCCTCTAGAAAAAAAGGTCATTGTTCCCCTCTACTCATCCCTCATCGGACCCATTATAGAGTACAACACCTCATTTAGCATGTATCTCACAAGACACCTACAACAATTGGAAAGGCCACAGAAATACCTCACTAAGAGGATTATCAGCCCCAAACAGATGCCATACGCAGACTGTCTCAAAAAACTCCAGCTCTACTCCATCACATATCACCTAATCAGAGGTGATCTCTGCCTAACATACAAAGCTATGTCAAACCCAGAGCTGTTGGACATGCTACACTTAAAGAAATCCCAGTCTCTCTGAACCACATGCTCCAGGGACCTCAACCTTGTCACCACAATAAACAGAACATGCTGGAGGGATAGATTCCTGTCACAGAGACTTCCCATACTCTGGAACAAACTACCCATTCATGTCAAGCAAAACTCCTCATTGGTCTTCTTTAAGAAGAACCTTGACAACTGGATGGGAAACAGAAAATTCATCCTGGGGATCACTTCTGCAGCACTGCTTGACAAGGGCACAGGAAAATAATTTTCTTGGGTGGCGAAAGCCAGGGAACCTTTTTGGCTAGGCTTATATAGGCCGATAGCCTAGTATCTACCTATGAACCTATGTCCTGAAGTGAAGAGGCAGTGACTGAGAGTGCATGGTTGGTAGGGGCAAAAGAGTTGCCTGCCTGGCAAGTATTGAAGCTTTGTTAGACTGTACATGAAGCAGAAAAGGAGTGTTTCTTTTACAGCTAGTCTGTTCAGCAGTGAGGGAGTGTCTCATTGTAATGTTTTGAGTCTATGGCTAAGAGGGAATAGCTTATCGTGTTCTTTTACTGGGAGTTATTTGGCTCATTCAGGGGTGTGTTGCATTGGTGATGCTTTCCAGGAGGAGGATAAAGCAGAACATTTTGTCTCTGTGTATTTCAGGGTCCTAAAAGTTTTTGTGGAGGTGTATGTTAGAAGAGGTAATGCATATACCAGCTGTAGTTGTGAAATGTATCACATTGTTGTAGGCTTGATTCAGTATGGCAATTTATCACCTCTTAGTGGATGGGGTAAACATTCCTATGATCTCATTGCAGATGCTGGTGCAGAAGATAAGGGGAAATTTAATTTAAATAGCATAAACAACAAGACAATGTACTTAAGGCTCATAAAGTCCAGATAATGTAATAGAGTGGGGCAAGTGGTCTTAGGCTTTACTCTGAAAGAGAATGAACTGGTTAAGTTAAAGGAATTTTGATCTACAATGCAGTGTTGAAGGCTTGTCTGCAGGGAAATTGTGTGGTGTATTGCACAATGCAGGGGTTCATTTTCTGGCAAGGGATGGTGTTACTGTTTGACTGTACAGAGTTCTTCTACTGATGCATCACCTTATAGTAATGCATGCAGTATTAGAGGTTGGTTTAGGAAATGAGACATCACATTTTTGAATAAATAGGTTAAATTGCAAAAAAGAGTGAATGTTCTTGTAAATTTTCTCAAGTTACAGAAATGTTTTTTATTTTAAAATTTTTTGCCTGGGGAAAGGAGGAAAAGATGGGGAGTTTAAATATTACCTTCATTCTAATTAGCTATAAAAGTAATTTGAGTTGGGCACTTGCTAAGATAACATAACGGTTATTGTTAATGTCCCAGACTTTAACTGATGTACTCGGATTCAGAAAAGATTTTATGGATTTTATGATGGTTTCTTTATGAAATGGTGGGCTTTAGATTGAGTACTGGAAGGACATATCTGTAGTGGTAATGTTAAAGATTTCAGGATAAGATGAGGAAAATTTAACATGAGAAGAGACTAGGATCAAATGGAAAAGTCAGATATGTTAATGTGATGTACAGTAGCTCACGTAATTCCATTGGCTACAAACTTGGACAGATCTGATAATGTCTGATTTTATCTACAGTTTGTTTTAATAAGAAACAATGGATACTGATGTTTCAATAAGATGATCATACTTTTATGTAAGACATATGTTTTAGCTTGTCGGCGCCATTAGCTTTGCCTGAAGGCTTCCAAGCTTGATAGTTCAAAGTTTATGTAGTCCACTACAGCCATTGGGTAAAAACACGACACTAGCCAGCAAACATAGAAATTGAATTATCTCAGTAGTCAGATTTCTCAAAGTAAATTATGTCTTTTATTCCTTTATTGCAGATTGAAGAGTTTGTTTGCGAAGAGCATGAGAAGGGAGATGAAGCAGAGGTGAGGCGTAAGAAGATTGAAGCACTAAAGGTAAACAAGTTATATTAAAATAAGTGCAATACAATGCTCAAGTCATTCTTGTAACATTTTGTTTTGGAGATGAGTAGTTGTTTTCTTTTTTAATAAAATTTACTGGTTACCTTGAGAGAAAATGAATTGTAGGGAGAGGAGTACCATTTATGTATGGAGAAAGAGAAAAGGGTTCTAAAAGTGCCATAGTATGTATGATTGCACACTGTCATAAATCAACCAACCATAGGAGAAGCCAGGAGAAGAGTGAGGTATCCTTTGATGCTAAAAAGTTTAGTTATAAGGTTGAGACTTTTCAGTTAATAAGTTGTTAGTTTACAATCCTTAATCAAGGAATAAAATTTGCTTAAAGTTGATTTTCAGATTGTCTTCTATGTGAATATTTATTTAAGATAATGAATGATTTATAAGAATGTTGTGCCATTGCTTCACAGTTAAGGGGGTAGTGGATAGCCATTTTAATGTGCTATTTATTTTTTTCAGGTAACTAGGTACTTTTTCATGGTTTGTACAGAATTGTGTCAGAATGAGTCTAAAATACAGTTCCTATGTTAACTTTAACCTGTTAGACTGTAAATCTTTAAGCAACTTTTTAAGTGGTAGATGGTGCAGGTATTGGTATTTGCAGTGGTGAGATTGTGGAAGACTGCGGTAGTGGCTAGATTTTTTTTCAGTATGTAGTCATGTATAATTTATATATTGAGGTTAACCAACTAGAAGTGTAATATGTGTACACCACACAATCATATTTTATCCAAATGGAATATGCAGGCATTATGAATTTTCAGCATCTATGTTATTAGTGCCTAGTTTTTCTTTCTGCTGTACCTCCAAACAATTGGCATGTGCCAGTTTTTTTTTGGCTAGTCATTCTCTACTTTAAATTGATTGTTTTTTTATGAAGTTGATCAGTCTTAATATCCAAAATAGGTTAAATTAGTTTTGATTGTTTTAATGAAGTTACGCTGTATAATCATAAGGAAGAGGAAAAAAATAAATTTACAAAAAAGTTAACAGAAGCAGTTGTTCCTCTTGAAAAAAGTGAGGTAGCATATCTTTGTAGAGGTTATGATTTACTCTCGCAGTTGTAGTTCCCTTTCTAGCCATAGTTTGTTTACTCTCTAATGTTATAAAGATATTCTTTCATTTTCCAAAAATCACTTTTGAAGCTTGTTACAGTGTCTAGATTCTGTTTTGCTGAGAAAGGGTAGCTTACACAGAAGGTACTGTTTACCCACACTTAAGGCCATCTGTCTGGAAGGATTAGAGATGACAGAGTAATCTCAAAGTTCATTTTGTTTCCAGTTTGCTGAATAGTTTCATTTATTCAGTACAATCTAGTCCTGAACTGTAGTGGTAGAAAGCATGCTTGTAGGTAAGGAAAGTCCTTATTCAAATATGACACTAGTAAGATTATTTGAGAGCCTTTGAGTCATCTCAGTCTAGTCAGTTTTGAGAAGCAGTGTGTAAGGTAATGGATGGATAGTTGTGCAAATGAAATAGTTTGAGCTGGATGTAGAATTTGCAGAAGTGTGACTATTTTGTGTATCCTTGGTTTGCTGGGGTACATGCTTTCTAAATTTAGTTTCGTAAAATGTGAAATAGTGACATAATCTACTTATTTGTTAGCTTTCCGGGTAAGCAGACTTGTCTGCCACAATTTGGGCTTAAAGACAGTACAGTATGTTTAAAGTTTGTAGTATTCATGCTAAAACGTAATCGCAAGACATCAGAAATGGCAAATATCTCTCATTTCATTTTCTGTGTATTACAAAGCAAGGGATTTGCTGTTTAATGTGGATTTCTTCACAGGCTAATATTTAAAAAGGCATAAAACTTCTAAAGGCACTTGTTTCAGATTCAAAGCAAACCAGAACCAGCACAAAATGTGTGGTTTAACATAATTTAATGCATAAAAAAACATGACAACTGGGTGAAGGAACATAAATACATATCCCAACCCCCAAACCAAATCAGTTTCGGCTTAATAGCCTTCTTCATTGGAAGACAAAATAGATAACAACACATAGAACCAAATGGTCCTTCTTATAAAGCTAAAGGCAAGTGCCAATAAACATATCTGTTGGTTAATTCATAAGTATTCATTTAAACCAGGAGAGAACCCCCCCCCAGTTTAATTATCCATTTTTCTCCTTAATATTCAAAATGCTGTGCCAACCAACTTTATCCCTGCAATTCCCTATAATATGATCAATTATAGTAAATCTGAATACTGAAGTGCTATGTTTACAAGTGTGTTTATACAGGGCATTGGATTGCTTTTTATGTCTAATGTCATTCATGTGCTCCCCTATTCTGAATTTCAAAGGTCTTGAAGTTTGGCCCACATAAAACGCAGAGCATGTACCAGTGGCCATTGTACTGCAATTAGCCAGAAAGGAAATGTATACCATAGATGTATTCTTGCTACTAAATTCTTTGATTTTGTTTACCCGATGGCAGTGCAAACATTGACTGCAAGGGATGCATCCCACCAATGTAACTCTTGTCAATGTTCTTTGGTTTAAAACATTCCCCTTATAGTCCAACCTTTTATAGTGACTAAAATGGGAGCCCAAGGTGCGGCCCCGGGGGAAAGAAAAAGCATATTTATCCCCCAAATAGTCAGACAATTTATTTTCATCCAGCAGGATGTTTCAATGTCTATGAATGATCTTCATAAAAGATTTGGTATTTCTGCCGTAGGTAGTAACAAATCTCAATTTGGACTTGGTATCTGATGAATGTCTTTGATACTCCAGTAACGTGATCCTATCCTGGTTGGAGGCAAATTGGATGGCCCTGTTTATGTCACCAACTTTGTATACCTTATCCTTAAATCTGTCAATTAGAGCTTGTTTATAATAGCTAAATGAGGAGGAATTGGAACAAATCATTTTTACCCTCATAAAATGAGATTTAGGGATATTTCTGATATGTTGTGGGTGGAAGCTGGTAGCATGCAGGAAAGAGTTGTACTGGGGAATTTTTCTATATATCTGGGTCTCCAAAGTGTTATCCGAATTCCGACTAACTGGGACATCAGGAAAAGTAATCTCAGTGCTACTAAAGTTGACCTTAAACTCTATACCCCATTTGTTCTCATTATGGTAATCGACAAACTCCTGCAAAAAAATCTTATCTGACCTCCACACCAACCAACAGTCATCAAGATATCGCCTCCATATGTCAATCTCATTGATGTACAAATTGAGAGGGATCATAAATCAACTCCTCGTCTACCCAGCCTTGCAAACAGCCTGTCCTGCATTAGAATTAAGAACCTGTCCTGCATTAGAATTAAGAACCTGCCCTACCTGACGACCTGGACTCTCTCTTTTTAAAACTTGCACCTGCTATCTCTTCCCATCAAGGAATAGAGGCTTACCTCTCTCTGAACTTACCCGCTCAAGGAAACAAGAAAGTATGTTATCTACCAGATACTAATGTTACTTTGTTTTAATAACTAATGTATATATAATTATTATCCTTCCCTGCCAGGACAGCCAGCAGCCTTACACCTTTTCTCTTTACCTCCTCCCCTTCCCCCTTCTTGGCTTCACTATTCCTCTCCTTTACTACCAGTTCTACTCCTTAACTTCCTTGTACCACTGCTGCTGTATAGCTTTTGCCCACTAGATGGCACCCTTTCCCCCTCTATATCTTTCCTACTGACTCACACTAAACATACTTAGGACCTCATTTTTACACTACTTATTTCATTGTAGACCCACTTTAACCTTCCATATTTACTACACTCCACTTAACTACCCTACCTATTCTGACTAGTAGTTAACCTATCCCCTCCTTATCTACCTCCCCCTAAACTTACCTCTAATAGTCAGTATTCCACTGATTGTTTTTTCAGACTCTCCTCCTCCTCTTGGCTCTTCCCACTCCGTTTGCCTTGCAGGCTCACTCCACTCCCCTAACCTACCCCCAAATTCCACCCACCCCCAGTGGTCCTACACTTATACTTCACTATAACAACTCCCCCCTTTTTCTCATCCTATCACTATCATCCTCATCACTAAGCCACTCCCCTACCTCTATCATTCCACATCAGTAATAATTAACTCTCTTTGGGCTACTCACCTTTCCTCTCCATTTACTGCACTGACTACTTCCCAGATCAACTCCTATACAACCTCCACTAATTTCCTATTTGCATAATTTAACCCTGCTTAATCTCTTGCAACACTCTCCTTTTTTTCTGCTTCACCTGCTCACACAAATTACTCCTACCTCATTTCTACTTATTACAGTGGCCCCAACACACAACTATTCTCACAAACATACTACTCCTAACTACCACAATAGCCTCTCTTCTAATACCTTACTCACTAACCTTCCTAGAAAATCTTTCTTTTCCTGAACAAAACCATCTCTTCCAGCAAACTTTACCATCTTCTTTCATCTACTCCCTTAGCCACAGTAACTTAACCTGTACCTCTAACTATATACTACCAAAATATCACAGAGCAACCCATGTTACTTACTTCACTACCAAAAAGAATTCTAATAATTTCTACAAAATCCTTACATTTCTACAATATCCCCAGCAACACCCCCTCATAGACGGTGATATTCATCCAAACCCTGGCCCCAATACTGACTATACCAATTACCTAGACAATTTAACATTGCCTGTGAATTCTACATTAACTAAACCACCTAATTCCCTCCTGATAGCTCACCTTAACATTCAAAGTATGAACAATAACATTTCCAACCTGCATGCACTCCTAGAAGTGCACTCATTTGATATTCTCTGCCTTACAGAGACTTGGCTAAAACCATCTACTCTGGACCAGGAAATTACCCCTCCTGGCTATAACATCCTCAGATGTGACCGTAAAACCAAAAAAGGTGGAGGTATAGCCATTCTCTATAAATCTAATCTCCAAATTTCCCCCTTTAATGTGCTCCCATCATTAGATACAAAGTCTGAAACTCTGACTGCCAAACTCCAAATCAACCACTCCAAATCTATCTATCTAATTTGCATGTATCTCCCCCCTTGTAACAAACAGTACCAATACTCTTGAAAATTTACTTCGTTACCTCTCTACCCAACTACCCCAGGAGACCATTGTACTGGGTGACTTTAACATCGACTGGTCCACCTGCAGTTCCCCTAACCCTACTAATCACATAAATTTCTTTGGATTCTCACAAATAATAACCACTCCTACTAGAATCCACAAACCCAGCAGCAAGGAAACCACACTCGACTGGATCCTTATTAATAGCCACCCTGAAATTTATACACCAGGAACCATTCTTGATGATATCAGTGACCATATGCTTACCTACATTATTAGACAAAAAGTCCATATCTCAACTACTAATAATTTCAAAACCTCCCGCTCTAAAAAATTCTTTAATCCAGACAGCTTCCAAAACGAACTACAAACATGTGACTGGTCACCAATGACTCATCTTGAACTTGATG
Organism: Protopterus annectens; assembly: GCF_019279795.1. Lineage (NCBI taxonomy): Eukaryota > Metazoa > Chordata > Ceratodontiformes > Protopteridae > Protopterus > Protopterus annectens. The sequence continues at coordinate 932,859,032 of NC_056729.1, forward strand.
AAGCAGTGACCTACTTTAACACCAAATTTCTTCAAATCCTAGATTACCATGCACCTTATCGCTCTTCTAGAATAAGAACCAAATCAGCCCCATGGCTCACAAAACAAACTAGGCAAAAGATGCTCCTCAGAAATAAAATTTGGGCTAAATGGAGAGCCACTAAATATCCATCAGATCACCTCCACTTTAAACAGTTAAGAAATGCCACCAAGAAAGATATTCTTAGAGACAAAAGAGACTTCTACCTTCACCTCCAACAAACCAGTCAACAAACTCCACAAAAATTTTGTTCAGGGATAAACAAACTTCTTCAGCCAGGCCACTCCACTACTCCTGCCCCTGTAGGATTCAACCAAAATAACCCCAACCAGATCCTTGATGCCTTTAATAACTACTTTACAGAAGCCATTCAAACTGTAGCCAATTCTTTACCTCCTTTTACTGCTTCCCCACTAAATACCTCAAAGACTTCATCTCCTACCTTTCAAATACAACCTGTACCTACATCTCTCATCTGTAAGCTCCTTCAAAAATTGAAACCCTGCACTCCTTATGCTGACCGTCTCCCAGCTGAATACCTACAAATTGCCGCAAAAGTCAGACTATCCCATCTCTATCCTTATTAATAGGGCTATCTCAGAAGGCAAAATCCCTGCCATATGGAAAGTATCCCACATCATCCCTCTACATAAAGGTGGATCATCTATTGAGCTTTTTAACTTTCGGCCTATTGCCTTGCTCTCCCCATTAGCTAAGATAATGGAAAAATGTATTCACAGACAACTACTTAACTACCTTCTACAAAATAATCTACTGGCAAACTGCCAACATGGCTTCAGGCCATTCCATAGCATAGCGACTGCCCTGCTATCCTTCACCGACTCTATAAACAAAAATCGTAACAATAACTCTTTTTCTACTGCGCTATTTATTGACCTGTCAGAAGCCTTTGATATGGTTAACCATAATTTACTTCTAGACAAACTAAAAGCCAATTCACTCGATCCACAAGCATTACAATGGTTTAGGTCTTATCTGGAAAACAGACAGCAAGCAGTACTTTGGGATAACAATCTGTCTATACTACTTCCAGTAAATATTGGAGTACCCCAAGGCTCTATCTTAGGTCCCCTTCTTTTTTCCTTATTTATTAATGATGTACACATAAACATTCCACAAGCCACCTGCATTCAAAATGCAGATGACTCTACCTTAATCTGTACAGCTAAGAATATAGCCTCTCTCCAGTCCCTCACCTAAACTGTGTTCCATAATGTTGAAAATTGGTTTATGCAACAATGCCTCCTCCTAAATCCCAAAAAAACAAAATTACTGCTTTTTACTCCAACTCATAAATCACCTCATCCATTCTTCTCAATAACCTCTAACAATGCTACCAACATAACCCCAGATACTACAACCCGCCTACTAGGTGTTGCAAGTGATAATTGCCTCAACTATGATGACCACATTAACTCCACTATAAAGTCTATTAATAAAAAACTTGGTACCCTCTATAGAATTAAACCCTTCCTTACCCCTTCTGCCAGAAAAACTATTGCCCAGACCCACCTTATTTCTGCCCTTTTCTGTGCCTCTGCTATATATACTAACCTATCTAAAAACAACCTCTCCAAACTTTCCAGCTGTTATAACAGCATAGCTAGATTCATCACTTGCTCCCCCTTTAAAACTCACCACTGCCTCAACCTCAAACAATTGGGATGGCTAGAATTACAGAACCATATAGTTTGTCAACAATTACTTTTCACCCAAAAGATCCTATACCACCCCAACAACACCCCTATCCTCACTAATATGATTACACCATACAAAAATCTGGCTACACTATGCTCTACTAATAAGCTCCTAGTTTCCTCTATTAAATCTAAGAACAAAGCTGGTGACTCACCTTTCTCGAACACAGCAGGTAAAAACTGGAATCAGCTTCCTTCTGAAATATCAACTCTTGCTTCTACTTCTCTATTTAAAAAACATCTTAAAGAACATCTTAAAACTCACTGGCTTTGTCCATGTGCTAACCCAGACTGATATCTCTTTCCCCTTCCTGCTCTCACCCCTTTCTCTACTCCTCTAACCTATGCCTCTATTTCTAGTCACTACACTTTCCTTCATAGTATGAGGATAAAATAAAATGGTTCTCTCTCCTAATTGGGTCTTGCTCAAACTTACTGTTGTGTTGAGTTTAATTTTTCTTTTGACCAATGTTGCCTCTGTACTGTGATCTTACGTGTCTTTTTATATATTGTAAACTTCGTCACTGTTCATGCTTGGAGCTTTTCTCCCCGGGCCTCTACTGAAAATGGACATATATCCAGTTAGACTAGCCCGGTCAACAAATGTAAAATAAAAATAATAAATAAATAAAAATATGCCGTAAACAGATCAGCATAGATAGGGGCCAAAGAAGCCCCCATGGCTGTGCCTTGAACTTGCCAAAAGCATTGTTCTTGGAAATAGAAGACGTTTTTTGTTAATACGTGTTTTGCCAGGCAAACAAAAAAGGTATTAAAACCTGGTTCATATAAATTGGATCTCTCCAGCCAATATTGAAGGGCTATCAAACCTGCCCAGTGTGGGATATTGGTATACAAAGAGGTGACATACAGGGTACATGTTTCTTACTGAAATTGGTACACCTTGTTTGCTGTAGCATAGACTAGATCCAGGCCTGCTGAATCTAGCTTTGTTTCTATGCTTGTTATTTCCCTGAAATGTTAATTCCACCTAAAACGCGGCTTTTCAGCGCTTCTGTGGATCCCTAGAGATATCTGCATTGCTTACTGTACTTATTTCCTTGTTTCACTTGAAAGAAAGTTACTGTTTGTCGTTTTTGCATTTAAGTTACCTGTAACACATTGCATTTAAGTTACCTGGCACTTGCTCACTAAGTCAGCACTAAAAAATTAAAAGCACTACACCCTCACAAACTCCCCTTGAGTACCTTGTTCCCCATTGGCCCATTTTTTCAATTATAAAGGAATTCCCAATACTATTTTAGCATGTCCAAAGGTTAGTTGTCAGTCTCCTCTCCGGTCCAGATGGTGAATCTGGGAATCTTGAGGCAATGTTACAACTGCCTCATGTACACAGACAACCCTGTCCTCCTCCCAACAAATTCCAACACATGTGAGAGATGCAACCATATAGCCAAACTGGAGGCTAAGCTCTCTCAACTCAGTACTGGCATAACCAGTCTGGAGGAGAAGGAAACCACACTCACTACAATTCCAGTCTCACATGGACCTACCACGACAGCAAACCAAACACATAAACACACAAAAACATACTCGGAGGCTCTAAATAAAAATCTGCCTAAGCAGCAGAGACCTCCAAAGCAGACACCCAAGCAACCACTACCCCAAAACAAAACACGTGCAACACATAGCTCACAAAGCCAGTGTGCCGAACAGTCACAGCCCTTAAGGCTAAACAACACACCTGATACACTTGTAATAGGTGACTCTATCGTCAGGCACACTGACGTCCCGCTCACCAGGTTGAACAAGGAGAAGGTCACGGTGAGCTGCCTGTCAGGCGCTAGGATCCGCCACATAACACAAGCACTCGGGTCACTCCAAGGCAAGTACAAATATAACTCAGTCATTGTCCATGCTGGTGTGAATGACCTGAGATGTACCTCCCTGGACTATATAAAAAGAGATATAGAGGAGCTCTCTGAGCATGTAGCCCAGGCCGGTATGACCCTGACCTTGAGTAGCATCTTACCCTCACCAAGAATAATGCCACAATATGAAGACAAGATGATCAATTTCAACAATTGCCTTAAGTATTGGTGTCATTCAAAGGGGATTCAATGCCTGTCAGCCTGGGATGACATGCTTGACAAGCCACGATGCTTCGCTAGGGATGGCTTGCACCTGTCACCCCTGGGCTTTCAGATATTGGCAAAGGCGCTTGCTACCCCCATAGTGCCTTTTTTAGGCAAGGCTCAGAAGACAAACCCACCTCCATAGGTATCACAAGGGTTAAGAAACTAAGAGTAATGCTACTCAATGCCAGAAGTCTAAACCTCAAGATGCACGCACTCAAAACTCTCCTTAGCATGGAGAACATCGATATCTGTGCAGTAACAGAAACCTGGTTCAAGGCTCCCGAGAGCACCCCAGCACTACCAGGTTATACCTCATACCATGCTTTTCAGTCCTAAAACTTGGACCGAACCACAAAAGGAGGGGGAGTATCAATATTCATCAAAGATACCCACACCTCCAGGTTGGTGGCACAGCACGAAGCATCAGAGACTATCCATGTGCAACTAACAGTGGGTAAAACTGCCTTCCAGTTTATAGCCTGCTACAGACCACCCTCCCAAACCCAGGAACCCCACTCGGCCTTCCTGAAAACACTGGAAAATATGGAGGTCTCTCCAAACACCATTATATTGGGCGACTTCAACTACCCAAACATAGACTGGGAGCATTACTCTAGCTCCAACACCCTAGCCCAAAGGTTCCTAGAATTTATAAACTCAAATGCTATGGAACAACTTGTTACCACTCCCACAAGAGGGGAAAACATACTGGACCTGATCATCACCAACATGGGGACTCTATGCTCCAGACCAGGAGTGTATCCCTCACTGGTAAGATCAGACCATAAACTAATCTCACTGGATATTCACATCCCGACCCCACCCCCTGCCCAGAAAACCACAGTGAAAAACTTCTCTAAAGCAAATTTCACACTCCTCAAAACCGAGGTGGAATCCTTCAAAGTCCCCGGGCCTGTGGAAAATACGGCTCAGACCGCAGAATCCTTTATAAACGCATTCTATGAACACCTTCAGGAATGCATGGATCATGCAATCCCAAATAAAACCAAGACCCAATCCTCCAAAGACAGATGTCCTGTCTGATGGACCCCAGCCATAAACAAACTATACAATAAAAGGAGGAAGCTACTACATGATAGAGCAAAATCCAAAAAAGGAAAGGCATCTCTGATCAGTATTAGCAAAAAACTACGGGCACTCATAAAATCGTCTAAGGCCAGCTTCAAGAGAAAAATTGCACAGGACACTAAGGATAATCACAAGGCTTTCTTTAGTTATGTTAGGAACCTGGGTGGGAATTCCCAGATATGCTCAGAATTAGTCCAAAATGACAAAAAATACACCAAACCCACAGACATTGCCAACATCCTAGCTGACAGGTTCAGCGCAAACTCCCCCACCAAAAGGGCAAATATCTATCCCAGCAGAGTGCTGCCCCCCCCTGACATCTCAGGTGCTCAGGTAAGAGCCGCCTCTCCAAAGCAAAAAACACAGCATCAATGGGACCAGACAGTGCCCCGGGCTGCGTCCTACATGAACTCCAAGAAGAGCTAAACCCAAACATAAAACTACTGTTCAATCTCAGCCTTACTACAGGATATGTACCCAAAGAGTGGCGTACAGCAACAGTGGTCCCTCTCCACAAAGGTGGTGCCTCAACGGATCCTGGAAACTATCGCCCCATAAGCCTAACTAGCTTGGTCTGCAAAGCTATGGAAAGGATCATCATGGACCTCATAAATAAAGATATAGGGGACCTACAGACACTGGATCCTACCCAGTTCGGCTTTGTTAAGGGCAGATCCTGCCTCTTAAACCTGGTCGATTTCTTTGAAACAGTCACCAAGGCCATTGACGAGGGGAAGGTGGTCCACACAGCCTACCTGGATCTCGCAAAAGCCTTTGATACAATACCCCACTCGGGCATTATAGATAAGCTCACCAGCTTAAATATAAACCCCTATGTCACTAGATGGGTTGCAAACTGGCTCAAGGACAGAACCCACATGGTTAGAATTGTTGGAGCCATGTCAGACTCCAAACCAGTTACAAGTGGTGTCCCACAAGGCTCAGTCCTGAGACCTCTCTTGTTCGGTATATATTTCTCGGAGGTACAGGCCAACACGGAAGGACTGTGGCTGACCAAGTTCGCAGATGACTGCAAACTGGGCGCCATAATCAACTCTCCAGCCGACACAAGCATCCTCCAAAAGGGCCTCATAGAAATAGACAACTGGTGCCAAAGCCATGGCCTCAAGCTAAACGCCAAAAAGTGTATAGTCATCCCCTTTGGCAAAAACAAAGTGCTCACAAATTACCACATAGGTGGTAATCCATTAAGTACAAAAGAAGTAATTAGGGACCTGGGGACCCAAGTTGATAGCAATCTCTCATTTGACAACCACATGGCCAAAGTGGTTAGAAAAACATTTTATGTAGCCCACCTAATCATGAAGGGATTCACATCTAGATCAGGGGAGGCCATCGTGCCTCTTTACTCATCCCTCATCAGGCCCATAATTGAGTACAATGCCCCTTTTGGGATGTACCTTACCAGACACCTGCAGCAACTGGAAAGACCCCAAAAGTACCTCACCAAGAGGATCAAAGGGCTCAAACATATGCCATATGCTGCCCGGTTAAAGAAACTCCAGCTCTACTCAGTGGCATACCGCCTGCTCAGAGGCGATCTGTGCCTGACATATAAAGCTATGTCCAACCCGGAATTAATGGACATGCTGCACCTCAGAAAATCCAAATCCCATCGAGCTTACACGCTCAAGAGAGTTGAACCTCAGCACTGAAATAAATAGGACATGCTGGAGGGACAGATTCATAACCCAGAGGCTCCCTTCACTCTGGAATAAAATCCCAGTCCAGGTTAGGCAGAGTCCCTCATTGACTCTCTTCAAGAGGAATCTTGATGAGTGGATGGGAGATCGTAGGTTTACCCCAGGTGTCACTTCTGTGTCACTGTTAGACAGAGGCACAGTATACTAACCTTGAAAAAGGGCATAGCAAAATTAATTTAAAATGGGTGGCGAAAGCCAAACACACTCTGGCTAGGCTTATAAATGCCCTAGGGCAGATAGCCTAGTATGAACCTATGAACATAACAGCCAATCCAGTTCCAATTGCATGTCTGATATGATACCCAAATATTGGGTGGTGTCCTGAATTCGGGCATGCACACAGGACAACAATGGTTTCAAATGTAAAGTTAGAAATTCTGAGAGGGGTACTGTAAGCGACCCTCTACCTGCTACTATTGGCCTTCCTGGTGGGTTTCTGGGATCTTTGTGGATTTTGGGGAGAAGATACAAGTATTGTTGCTTGGGATCAACCACTTTCAGGTGAAAATTATCACCTTTAGTGATGATACTTTGTTCTTCAACTTCATCCAAGAAATAAGCAGTTTATACCTTGAACCTACTAGTGGGGTCCAAAGGCATGGTTATATAATATTTTATTTATTTATTTGTTTCCAGTTTGATTACCAGGGAAGTTCACTGGGCCCAGAGGACCTGTTTTCAGTGGAGGCCCAGGGAGAAAAGCTCCAAAATGAATGTTACAGTACCAATAAAAAGTATAAAAGATACATTGTAAAGAACAGTTTACAAAATATGTACATTCAGTATCACACAATCAAACAAATTTCATTATGGTTGATCTTGAGGGTTATACAGGTACATTTATGAAAACACTCTTGTAAAAGTATTGTGGAAACACTTTGTATGCGCACAATTAAAAAGAAAATAGAAAAACACTTTGCATGCACTCATTTAAACTATGATGCTATTAACATAATAGAGTCATGTGATAAATAGCTCTAGGACTTTTGGAGTGCTTAGATACACTCATAGTAGAGTAGCAGTGGGAGATTTAGAGAAATAGGGACCTAGGAGAAAGAGAAAAAAACACATAGGGGCATGTTCTTAGATAGATTTAGGTGGGATGAAGGCAGGTACATTTCCATTTAGTGGACAGATGTTTGAAAAGCTGGGTTTTGACATTTTCAGAGTTTGTTATTGTTAGAGTGGAAGGGAGAGTTCCATGTCTAACCTATTGTGAAAGAGAGGAGAAGTTGGCCAGCAGGGCTTTTAGGTTTGTTGATAGCAATAAGGTTTTAATCAGATCTGAGAGTTCTGTTTGGGGTGTATGGGGGGAAGGATATTTGCTAGAGCTGGACAGTTAATAGGGTGAAATATAAGTTTGTGTGCAGTGGTGAGTTGGAGGTAATTTTGGAAATTTGGGAGTTCTAGCCAATTCAGATATTGTAGGGTAAGGCAATGATGGCTGGAATTTCTGGAGTTGGAGGCAAATTTTGAGATTTTGTTAATAGCAGTTTTCTAGTTTGTTGGTGATAGGGGAGGACAGGTTTGTTAGAAGAGGGACTCCGTGTAATAAGGAGGGAAGAAGGTAAGTAGTGGCCAGAGTGTGCCTAGTAGAGTTTGAGAGAAAGTGATTATTCCTATATAGCATATCAAGTTTTTGGTGGGTTTTCTTAATATTTTGTTGAATATGTATGTCAAACCTAAGGAATTCATCAATAGTAATGCCGAGAAGTTTAGCAGGGGGAACCACTTCTGTAGGGGAGTTGGTATGACTAAGGACTTTGAAAGCATCTTTGTCATACGAGTAGGTCTTTTGGGGGGGGGGGGGCGGATAGTAGAATTTTAGATTTATTAGCATTGAGAGAGAGAGGTGGTTTTGGTGCATCCAGATGTCCTTCAAGGATGCATCTGCAGTCCTAACAAATGGGTTGTCCTGTCATCAGGCAGCCCTTCGGTCGGCCGGATTCCAAAGTCTGGGTCTGGCCTCGGCTGGTGTCGCACTTCACCCGACGTCATCTCTGCTGGTCTTCGGGTATAAAGGCATCAGCCGACGCCATTTTCCTCAGTCTTTCTTGCCGCGTGGCGCCCGAAGCAGAAGCTGTTCGCAAGTGCCGGTCGGTCAGATCCAGAGATTAATACTACCGAATACAACTTTGAAGACTTCTAAAAGCTAAGTACCCCGTTGGGGACTCTTTCTTGCCTCAGCCGATGTCAGAAAAAGTAAATAACTGTTTAACTTGTGGGAAACAAATACCTCATAAAGATTTCCACTCTTACTGCTTACCTTGTTTAGGCCCAGACCACGACGTAGCAGCTTGTTTAGCCTGTGCTTCCTTCAACCGACGAACGCTTAGGCGTCGGTCGGAGTTTGCTGAACATTTTTTCTGCTCAGACTTTGCGTACATTATGCCGTCGGATCCTCCGACTTCCCAAATTGTTAAGAAACGCAAAGAAAAGGACCGACACTCGCGGTCCGCGGTTTCGCCGAAACCACGGCAAAGCAAACCGCGAGTGTCTCGGTTTCGGCCGAAACCGAGCAGACGGTTCTATCTACAGCCGAATCCATGCCTACTACCGAGGCGCCTTCTACCCTAGCTGAATCGGCCTCTGAAATTTTGCCTTCTAATGTGATTTCTCTAGAGTTATTGGACACCATCCCTTTGGATGTCTCTATCCCAGCACATGGTGCTTCTAGGCCTCCTGCAGCCATGTCTATAAAGGCCTTTGCCAGGGCTAAAGCAGCCAAAACTGCTAAATCAGTGCCTGTTAAGCCCCCCTCTCACAGGCCCAGCTCCAGTTCACAAATGCTTACTCTGGCAGAGGATCTCATCTCTAATAAGGGGATCCCAATCTCACCCAGACAGGGCCTCACAACCACCGGAAAAGAGACCTAGAGCAGAGCCCCCTGAGCCAGGCTCCTCAGATGACTCTTCTGATGACTCAGACATTACAGACCATCCAGAGGCTCCTCTTTCTACTTATGAAGATTCTGATGCTGAAGAATCTATTCCTTCTGCCTCTCCACCAGAGGAATTTTCCTTTGGGGAAACCTTACATGCCATGCGAGAGCAATTCCAATGGCAGGGACAAGATTTCTCAGATTCAAGAAAAAGGCTTAGGACCTTTTTACACTTACCACAACATAGGCCCTTAGCAATACCTCCAGTTCTTCCTGTTGTGGATGATGCATTTAATGATGTTTGCACTGCTCCTGATACTTTACCTCCAGCCCCTGCTAAGCCGGACAGGTTCTACGGGGTTCCGGACACTCATCACCACTTATACAAGGCTCCTTTTGCAGATCCGGAGACTATCTCCCAGGGGCCTAAGGCAGTAGCTTCGACCTCAGCTAAAACCCCTCCCTTCTGATAGGGAATCCAGGTCCTTAGAGAGATGGGGTAAAAAAGTATACACCTCCGCTACTCTCTCAGCTAGAGCTTTGAACTGTCATTTTCATATGATCCAATACCAAGAGTTTATGCTTGATCAGTTAACTAAGAAACTGTCCTCTGATGATTCCTTAGATAAGAAATATGTTCTAGAAATGGTGAATAACATTCAGCAGGTTAGTAACCATTCTTTAAAATGTGGCTATGATGCACTGGAGGCTTCATTTAGATCAGCCATGACTGGCACAGTTATAAGAAGGCATGCATGGTTGAAAGAGCAGGTCTTGCGGATCATGTTAAAGCAAAGCTATTAGATGCTCCTATGGACAAGGTCAGTCTATTTGGTTCTCCTGCCCAACAAGTAATGAAGAAAATGGAAGAGAAGGCAAAATCTGTACAAACAGTTAAAGATTTCTTACAGGTACAGCCCCCAAGGTTCAGCAGGAACTGGCCTTCCAAAAATTGGTCCTTTCCAGACTCCTCTAAATATCAGAGAGGCAGGAATAGGTGCTCCAGAGCCACAAATCAATCCAGAGGCGGTGCCTACAGGTGACGCCAGTGGCAAGGCAATAACCAACGAGGCACAGATACAACCACTGCCACTGCAACAGGACAATCACAGTGACTTGGCTCTAACACCGCCTACCAGGGAACAAATGGTAGCACCCTTAGGCGGAAAGTTAGCCTTATTTTCAAAAACTGGCACTATATCACAAGAGACAACTGGATTTTGCAAACTATAGACCAAGGCTACAGGTTTCATTTCCACACCTTACCAGCAAAAAGAGGAATGCCAAACCTGCCACCAAATCAAAAAACAGAAGCCCTAAAACAAATAGCTCAATTAACAAAGATGAGAGCTGTGGAAAGGGTACCACCTACAGAACAGGGCAAGGGATTTTACTCCAGACTCTTCCTAGTACCAAGAAAAGAGAACAGTTGGAGACCTATTCTCGACCTGTCCGCTATAAACACATTCATCATCGTTCCAAAATTCAAAATGCTGACCCTACACCAACTTCTTCCCATGCTGGGCAAGGAGTATTGGCTGGTAACTCTAGATCTCAAGGAGGCATACCTGCACGTCCCCATATCACCAATTTGCAGAAGATACCTCAGATTTCTTGCAGGATCAGAGCATTATCAATTCTCAGCATTGCCCTTTGGCTTATCTACTGCGCCCAGAGTGTTCACGAAATGCCTGGCATCAGTAATCGCTCATTGCAGGCTTCAGGGAATTCAAATTTATCCATACCTGGACGACTGCCTGATACAAGCGGACAACAAAAGCAAGCTGACACAAGACTTACAAAGAGTCATTTGCCTACTACAAGCCCTGGGATACACAGTCAATCTAAAAAAGTCAAAACTGGTTACCATCCCAGACAATAACATTCTTGGGAGCAGAATTGGACACAGTAAAACAGATGGCATTCCTAACTGCAGAAAAACAAGAACAACTTCCTCTGTACTTCTTGGCACTAGCAAAGCAGAACATGCTAACAGCAAGGAAAGTACTGCAGGCCTTGGGTTTCATGACATCCTGCATAATCTTGGTCCCTCATGCCAGACTACATATGAGAAAGCTACAGTGGTACCTAAAGAATTTATGGTCTCAACACAAGCACAGCTTAGAAACCCAAATACCACTAATCCCATGCCTAAAACAAGAGTTCCTATGGTGGGCTCAGACATGCCAGGCAAACCCAGGCTTGTCCTTCCACAACATTCAAGCAAGCCAAACCATCACAACGGACGCCTCAGACCTCGGTTGGGGGGCACACATGCTGGACAAGTGCATTCAAGGCTTATGGACTCCAGAACAACTACACCTGCACATAAATCAAAAAGAAATGCTGGCAGTAAAACTAGCAATCCAGAATTTCAGACCATTCCTCAAAGAGGGCCAATTGATGATAAGGACAGACAACACCACAGTCATGTGGTACATCAACAAACAGGGAGGCACGCATTCATACCCCCTATGCCGAATGACTCTGGACCTGTGGAATATGGCTCTGAGCTACAACATTCAATTACAGGCAATATTTGTACCGGGAAAAGAAAACATCCTAGCAGACATGTTAAGCAGAACTACCTCGGATGCTCACGAATGGATGCTACACCCGGACATCTTCAAAGCCATCACAAAGAAATGGGGAATGCCACAAATAGACCTATTTGCATCCCCACTCAATCACCAGCTCAACAAATTCTGCACAAGGACATACCACCCTCTTGCTTGGAAGGTGGACTCTCTATCCTTCAATTGGAAAGGCCTGACAGCATATGCATTTCCACCATTTCCTTTGATGCACAAGGTACTACTGAAAATCAAAGAGGAACATCCAAGGATAATTCTGATAGCTCCAAATTGGCCAAGACAGCATTGGTATCCATTACTGAGGAGCATGTCCCGAGGGGGAACGTGGACTCTACCCCTGATTCCTTTGATGTTGACTCAGAGCAACTACAACATCTTGCATCCAAACCTGAAAACTCTGCAACTCACTGCCTGGAACATTACATAAGAGCATCCAACCCAGATTTATCCCAAAGGGTTAAAGACATTATCCTTGAGGCCCGCAGACCTTCTACTAGAAGGAACTATGCAGGAAAATGGAAAAGGTTTGTCATTTGGAGTACGGAAAGAGGGAAAGATGTGTCAAAGGTAGATATTGCCAACATCCTGGAGTATTTGGCAGAGCTCCTACATACTGGCCTGTCCTACTCCTCCATCAAGATACATGCATCAGCTATTTCTGCAGAATACAGCCTCGATCCCCCTGTCTTCTCGCATCCTCTACTCAGGCAGTTCCTCAGAGGAATTAAGAATGTAAAACCTCCTAGGAAACCACCATTACCAGCATGGGACTTGAATTTTGTGCTAGAAAAATTGACACTCCCTCCATTCGAACCAGCAGCAACAGCAGAACTTCAACACCTATCCTGGAAAACTGCTTTCCTACTGGCAATTACTTCAGCAAGAAGGGTTTTGGAACTACAGGCTTTAATGGCAGTGCAACCCTTCCTAATCTTCCATCAAGATAGAGTGTCCATGAGAACTAATCCTACATTTATGCCTAAGGTGGTATCCAGAGTGTACCTAAACCAGGCAATCCACCTACCTACCTTCTTTCCCAATCCACAGAACAAAGAGGAAAGACTGCTGCACACCTTGGACGTACATAGACAGTTGCGCTACTACCTGGACAGAACCAAGGGCAATAGAAAAACTGACCAGCTCCTAGTAGCCTATGCAGCAGGAAGGGAAGGAAAAGCAATTTCCAAACAAACAATCTCCAAGTGGATAGGAAATTGCATAAGATTCTGTTACTCCTGTCATGGAAAGCAAATTCCACAGAACATAAGGCCTCACTCTACAAGGGCTACAGCCACTACCACAGCCTTCTTACGAGGAGTGGCTACCAAGGACATTATTGAGGCGGCTACTTGGACCTCCGTGCATACATTTGCCAAGCATTATAACTTACCTCTATACTCTAGATCCCGAGCAGGGTTTGCCACTGCTGTGTTGCAAGGGATCCTAACTACACCATAATTCTTTTTCCTCCTCCCCTAGTTTGGCTATGATATTCTACCCATTTGTTAGGACTGCAGATGCATCCTTGAAGGACATAGTACAGTTTTGTACCTACCATAAATGTAGATGTCCGAACAGGATAGCATCTGCAGTCAGGATTACCCACCCTCCTTCCCCTCTGTGGTACTCCTAGGGTATTGCCCACCTAATAGCTAGCTGGGGGGGGGATCTCTTATGGTGTATTTGTTTGTATATATGTACATACATATGTATTTTTTGTGTTTGCCTTCTACTTTTTGGGAAACATTGGCATTTACCCAAAAATTTAGCTATCCAAGAGGGCTACTGGCATCCGGGGCAAGAAACACTGAGGAAAATGGCGTCGGCTGATGCCTTTATACCCGAAGACCAGCAGAGATGACGTCGGGTGAAGTGCGACAACAGCCGAGGCCAGACCCAGACTTTGGAATCCGGCCGACCGAAGGGCTGCCTGATGACAGGACAACCCATTTGTTAGGACTGCAGATGCTATCCTGTTCGGACATCTACATTTATGGTAGGTACAAAACTGTACTTTTTCAGTGGTTGAGAAAGCAGTTTGGGTTTTAGAGAGCAATTCAGAGATGTTTGAGGCAGAGCAGACTATAAGGTTGAATTGTCTGCATATTGAATGATTTTGGCATCAGGGATAGCAGTGTGAAAGTTATTAATGAAGATATTAAACAGCATGGGCTCAAGGATGGATCCCTGTGGTACACCAGTTGGGGTAGGTAAGAAGGAGGAGGTGGAGTTTCTGACAGCCTATGACCTGTCTGATAAGTAGCTGGAGAACCAGGATAAAGTGTTTGGTGAGAGATGAAGATTTGAGTGATGAAAGAGAAGGTGTTTGTGGGAAACAGTATCGAAAGCTTTAGAGAGATCGAGCAAAACAGTAGAGACCAAGTGTCCTGAATCTTGGGCTTGATTGACAGTTTCTAGGAAAGACATTAGAACAGTAATAGTGCTATGGCCTGGGCAGAAATCATGTTGGGTAGGTGTAAGAAGATGATTTTGGGTTAGAAAAGGCATAAGTTGGCAGTGAATGCACTTTTCTAAGATTTTAGAGATTGGTGAGAGCAGAGCAATAGGGTGGAAATTTGAGAAGTTGAGAATAATACCTGCCATCTGCTAACTGTTTATGTGCTACCCCACTATACGCAGCCCAGTCCTGTATAACAACAGCCCCTCTTTTGTCTGCTGGTAAAATCACAATGTCCCTATTGAATCCCAGATTGTCAATACATTCTCTTTCCCCCTTAATGAGATTATTTTAAACTTATCATATTCCCCAGGGTTAAAGTGAAGATCTTTGAGAACATTACCCTGAAAAATAGCTACAATAGGTGACACTGGAGGTATAAACGTAGATCACGAAACCTGAAACCTCTCTGTGTGTTATCTGAAATGTTATCAAAATAAATGCTTAGATTTAATAAATGGCAAAACTCCATCACGTCCTGGGCAAAAGAGTGCTCAGGAACAAAACAAAACAGGCACAAAACTCAAACCCTTATTCAGAATCTTTATTTCAATATCAGAAAGACTTGCAAAAGAGGTGTTATATACATTCATGCAGGTATCTATCTTTGTATCATCATTTTGAGAAGCCCCTCCAAATCGTTTGCTGCCCTTATGTTCCCCCCCCTCTCCTGACCCTGACCCTAAAGGGTGTGATAGGTTATTGCATTTGGGATCCGGTGACGTTTCTATGTGGCCATCATCCATCTCAGTATTGGATGATGATTCCTCCCCCGAAGTAAATGAGTCCTTATTCCTTTTGAGAATGGATTTTGGTGCCTTACATTTGGAGTTAAATGGTTTTCTATCAGAGGTCATAATTTTAACATTTTTAGAAATCTCAAATTACATGCCATTCTCATAATCTTCTACATCCCTGTTGAATTTTTACATCTTCTTTTCTTTCAGTATTTTTTCCACATCAAGTAAGTCACTAGTCAGCTGGTTCACACAAGATGTATAACAAGGTAGAGTTTCAAACTCATTTAGATTCAGACATAAAGCCTCAACCTCCTGAATATTCTGTTGAACCATTCATTCATAATATGCAACTAAGGCGTCCACAAATCCCATGGAAGCCTGTTGTACTTGTGACCATTGTTACGAGAGTACTTGATCAACACTGTGTACAAGGGGTTGGAGCTTAACTCTGAGTCCTCTAGGTGAAATCTGTTTGCATTGGTAAGCCTTAAAATTCATTAATGCCAAACATTAGTTATCAAATTCGTCATATTTCTAGTCAATTTGGAAAAGGCCACCTTGCATTCATTAGATGGGTCATTCTCAATAACTTGTCACCCTATATGTTGAGTTGGCCGAACCCAAACCAAATACCCCAAAAATCATCCGTATCAGAAGATAAACCTTTAATAAGGGAAGCCAGATCCATATTGTACCTATTATTCATTCAGTCAGAGCCAAAAAAGTTTTATTAGTAGCTCAAATAGATAAGCTAGACCCGCATCAAAATGGAGTAGAAACCCCCAATACCAAAAAGTACCCCACTAAATGGGAAAAACCAAAGGGATGATAGTTGTAAGTTGCACTATATTCCAAATACAGAGGTCCAAGATCCTACCACGACCAACAATATAGTGTCCCAAAGTTTGGCACCTATATAGTTCCACATACAGTAAGGATTCAACATATTTACCCCAAAATTAGCCAGTATAGTGATACAATAAATAGCCCTTGTTGTGAATGACCATTACTGTCCTTACACATAATTAAGTGCACACACACAATGCTACGTATCACCAAATGTCAAAATGCATCTCCTAATATGCTGAGCCCCAACATATAAATCCAGTTTAATTAGCCTAAAGCATGATCATATATCTGTTAGTCAATATATAAAAAAGATAATTCCGACCATAATAAATGCCAAAATTGGGACCAAAGTGCAACCAATTGGATCGAAAACCAATTGGTGGTAATCCTCCAACTGGTGAGGGTCTAGCTATCATATAATGATAAAAATGTATGACAAGTACCCAAATGTAATATTGGGATAACTATATAAATTCCCAAAACTGTTAAAGAAAAAACAAAAAAAATTATTTAAGTAGAATGATCTTCCAGGCCCAAGACCAAAATCATCCGACCCACAATAGATAGCCTTATTTATAATAAGTATCAAATATACAAAGATATATTAAATAAGAATATTCAGAGAGGTATGTGGTGAAAAGAGCAAACAATCGTCTGAGCTATACACCACCTTAAATGTTATTACACATCTATAGCTTCCCATCCATATTAATACACAAATATATATGTCTGAAAAACCTAATAGGAGACTAATATTATATAGCACAGCCCTTCATATTATCGGGAAACGTTAACCCCACAGGCATTATAGTGTATTAACCACACATTTAAATACAAGATATGTTTGAAGAACATCACAAAATTAGACAAAAATTAAACAAATTATTAAACCAAAAAAGGTACAAGCCAGATAGCCAGTCCCAGATGATTGTTTATTCTGCAAATCCACATACCAACACTGATAAATCACACTGCAAACCAAAGAATATTAACATAGTATAAAATATCCTAACGTTTTCGTCGTATCACTAAATCAGATGAATACCACAATCAAAATTGACTGTTTAAATAGAAGTTTAAAATGTTGACATCCAATGAAAATACAAAAACAATTAAAACCTTGTTTAAATTGTGACGTGTTTGAAAAATGTTGTTAAATGTTAAAAATATACCATATATGTACATATTTAAAAGAACTGAGAATATTATTCTAAAAACTGAATGTTCACTGTCAGGACCTGATTTTATAAATCAATAAAATCAATAAAATAATAAAGAATTGAATAATATGTAAATGAAAGTGTGTCAAATATATGCAATAAAAACAGCTCCATCTGTTGGTGAAAGTAAAAAGCATTCTTAGAACATGAATATACTTTTCCAATGTTTCCCTGAGTTGTGATATGGATAACAAAAGTGAAAGCCATAACTGTTCAGTACTAAATCCTTAAAACATATTGTGAACAAATGTAATGTTAAAACATTTTTTAAAAACAATAAATAATTTAAATAATATAGATGCAAAGTAATAGATCTGAAGTAGGAGATTCATTTGTCTGCAACCTGTGGGTTATGGATCCGATATCGGATCCGAACCGGCATGGTTTTCCAGCTGTGGATCCGAGCTCTCAGCTCCTCCCCTCACCCATAATGCCCTGCTCTCCCTCCATGACCTCAGATCTAGTTTGCCGCGCTGGTGACCAGATTGGTTTTCTTGAGCTCTACAGCTAAGTGGTTTTCTTAAGATTTTCTAGTGCTAAAATTTAATTTTTTTGACAGTTTTGTGTGAAAGTTTAGGTTCCCCTTTTTGGTAGTTAAACTTGTTTAGTTGTATTAATCTTTTATAATTAGTTTCCCTCCCCTCGCTGGTAGCGTAGTGTGTGTTTGGGCCTGTGTTGTGTGTCTAGTTTACTTTTACTTTTTTTACATTAGTTTAAGTAATATCTAGGCTCTTAGGATGTCTGAACAACCTAAGGCTATTTTTTCGAAGTGCTCCGAGTGTGGCCATAAGCTTTCCCCTGCTGATGGCCACACTCGGTGCGTTCGATGCCTTGGGGTTGAACACCTCACTTCTGGATGTTCCATTTGTGCAGGGTTCAACCCCAGGGCATTGAAGGAGCGGAGGTCTAAGCTGGTCCTGGCGGGACTTTTGCCCCCGGACTCGGCTCCGACCTCCACTCCTTCGGGGGGTACCGTGTCTACGGTTCCCTCCTCTCCGGCTCCCCCTCCTCCTCCTGGGACTCAACCTCCCTGTAGTGGTTCGGAGGAGAGGGAAGCTAGAAAGAAGGACCGGAGGGAGAAGCACCATAAGCGGCGGGCCGAGACCTCTGTGTCGGCCCCGCCTGCCAAGTGGGCTTCTCCTCCGGCCTCCTTGTCTGCTGGTTCTCCCCCTCCTCGGCTCCGGTCACCCGTGTGCTTTTCACCGGGACCTGAGGAGGAGGAGACCCGATCTCCGTCGAGGCTATCCAGGAGGCACTCAAGGCCTACCTCGGTAGCCTCGTCGAGATCGACTTATAGTTTATCGGACGCTGATCTGGACCGGATGATGAGAAGGTTCATCCAGGCCCAGATGCAGATGGGAGTGCTCTTGCCTCCCCTCTGGGGAGCTCGACCCTTTTAAACCTATAGCTCCTTCTCCGACCCGCTACCGGGTTCGAGCAGTTGAGCCGAGCAGCCGGAGCCGGGGGTGGGTCGGCGCCGATAGTACTCGGTACTTTGGATCCGACCCTGCCCTCGAGTGCTTCGGATCCGACCTCTCGGAGCCTGGATCCGAGCTTCGGATCCGGGGGGATCAGTGCTCCTTCGGCGCCGTCTGTGTCGGAGGGCACTATCCCCTCGGATCCGAGTGCCGCGCCGGGCTCCGATCCACTCGGATCCTAGGGGGAGCCGATTGTCGGATCCTTTGGTCGAGGTCGGCTCCCCCTCGGCTTTTGATGTAGTGGAGAGGGCCCTGTTGAGGGTTTCTGGACCCCCGGCACTTGCTTCGGCTCCGTCCCGCGCTCCATCTGCACTGGACCAGGCTTCCACCATCCGGCCATTGGGACAGCCTGCTCCTTTGCCCCAAGTTGTTCCTTTGGAACAGGTCACTGTTTGCGAGGAGTCCTCTGACAGCCCCCCGGAGGATGCCCCCCGCAAGCATACGTGCAAAAGGAGGCACATAGACTCTCCCGAGTCTCTCACAGAAGACACGTACTTGGAGGAAGGGGAAGGCTCCCCAAGATCACCCCCTGAGGATGTCTCATTTGGAGACATCATGGAAATGCTCCGCATAAGGGGGGGGTGGTCTGCCCCCAAGTCTTCCTCGGACGAGTCCATGTTCTTGGAGGCATTTGAAGCGGGCCCGTCTACCTCTTGGGTGTCCCCTCCTGCCGACCCCCTGGTGGACCTCATTACCACCAGGGCGTGGAAGGAACCGGACACCGTGGAGCCAATCCCAAAAAGGCCCGACCGTATACTCAGTCCCCCGGCTGACCATGCCCATTGGAGTAAGGGGCCTCCGGTAGATGCCATGTTGACGGCGGCTGCCACCAAGAGGGAACTTGCTCAGGAGAGTCCCTCAGTCCATCCCCCGAGCAAGGAGTCTCGGATGATGGACCACTTGGGGAAGCGGATGTTTAGTTCAGCGACCTTCTCAGTAAGGGCGCTGAACTACCTGGCACATGTGATTAGGATGCAGCGCGATCTTATAAAAGAATACGCTGCGTCCCCCCCAGAGTCCATGTCGGAGGAGGACAAAGTGTTGCACTCCACCCGTATGGCCACTCTCAGGTCCGTCACCAATACCTCTATGCGGCTACTGCCCCATGCTACGGAAGGTGCCGCTAGTGCCGCAGGGGCAGGCCTAGTTACCAGACGTCAGGCCTGGCTCCGTCATTGTGATTTCACGGAGCCCTTCAAGGTGTCATTTGCGAACGCCCCCTTCGATGGTTCTGCCCTCTTTGGCAAAACTGTTCGTGATACCTTGACCCAGAGCGACTAGGACGGGAAGACGCTGTCTGCCGTCGGAATCCGCTTCTCTGTGCCCCAGAGGCCCTATTCTAGGAACCAAAAGGGCCAGAAGAAGATGTGGTTCCGGAAGTCGCAGCAATCCCAACCCGCTCCGGACAACCAGTCCTTCCGTGGCAGAGGAGGACAGGGAGGACGCCGCCCCAGGGGCAGAGGGGCTCCCAGGAACTTCGGGTCCAGAGAACCCTTCTCTGAACGGCCCGCGCAGCAGCCCTGATGGGTTGCCCGGCTGCTCCACTCTGGAGGGAGTCGGGAGACGTTTTTCGGAGCACCTAGCGGCATGGGAGTCCATAACATCAGACCGCTGGGTCCTCCAGATCATATCCAGAGGATACCATATCCCGTTTCATCACATGCCAAAATTGAAGTCCCTCCCCGACGTTCCACCCGGTCAGTGGGAGGCCGCTTTGGCAGAAATTGGCCATCTGCTAAAGAAAAGAGCCATCCAGCCCGTCCCCCCAGACCAGATCGGATCAGGGTTCTACTCCAGGTTCTTTTTAGTGCCAAAAAAAACGGGGGATCTAAGACCAATTTTAGACCTTTCACTCTTGAACCTGGCAGTTCCCAAGGAGAAATTCCGAATGGTTACGTTGCAGTCTATTCTCCCCCTTCTGGGAGAAAACCACTGGATGTGCTCCATAGACCTCAAGGATGCGTACTACCATATAGTAATGGACAGGCGCTCCAGGAGGTTTCTCCGCTTCCGACTGGGAGCCAGTCACTACCAATTCCGGGTCCTTCCCTTTGGTCTCACCACAGCCCCCAGGGTGTTCATCAAAGTATTAGCAGTGGTAGCGGCCCACCTGAGGCTTCAGGGGGTGCAGGTCTTTCCTTACCTGGACGACTGGCTTCTCACCGCCCCAACAAGGCATCTACTATTATTGGCGCGAGACTCCTTTCTCCATCTTGCTCCCCGTCTGGGCATCACAATAAATACAGAGAAATCCAACCTAGCACCCACGCAGTTCATAGATTTTATAGGTGCCAGGTTAGACACGAGACGATTAAGAGCCTTCCTCACTGCGGACAGAATTCAGAATCTGCAGCTCCAGGTGCGGGCCATTCTCCACTCCAGCTCAGTTCCGGCGGAGTTGGTCCTGAGGGCTCTAGGGTCCATGGCGGCAGCGATAGCACTTCTTCCTCTCGCCAGGTTCAATATGCGCATCCTTCAATGGACACTCCTAGTTCAGTGGTCGTATCTTGCTCTTCCTATGCATCATCCCATTGCGATCAGCAAGGCTTGCAAGCGGTCCCTCCTGTGGTGGCTACACTCTCCAGATCTCCACGGAGGCCACCCCTTTTGTGCTTCTCCCCCTCTCGCCACGGTGACCATGGACGCCTCCCGCCTCGGGTGGGGGGGGGCATTTTGCAGGCCGGACGGTCCAAGGCACGTGGAATGATTCAGAGACCTTACTGCATATCAACGTTCTAGAGATGAGAGCAGTGCTCTTAGCGTTGCAAGCACTTCAGGCCTTTCTTCCCTTGGGAACAATTGCGATTCAGTCGGACAACATGTCTGTCGTCTGGTATATCAACAAGCAAGGAGGAACCAGGTCTTACCCTCTTTGTCGAGAAGCCATGAGAGTGTGGGAATGGGCAATCTCCACCAACCGCTTTCTCATAGCAACGCATATTCCGGGTCGGTCCAACATCCTTGCGGACAAACTCAGTCGCACCATTCTCACCCCTTACGAGTGGTCTCTCAATACTCAGGTAGCGGAACGCATCTTCGCACGGTGGGGAACTCCTTGTTGCGATCTTTTTGCGTCTCCCTCAAACACCAAGTGCAACAGTTTTTTCGCTCTAATACCTCCTCCCGGAGGTACCCCAAGAGACGCTCTGGTGCATGCTTGGCCACCCGGTCTTCTTTATGCTTACCCCCCCTTGCCTCTGATGCTACAAGTTCTTCAGAAAGCCTCTCGGTTGGGGTGCAGAATGATTCTCATTGCCCCATTTTGGCCTCGACAGATCTGGTTCCCTTTCCTAAGGTCTCACTCAGTGAATCCTCCTTGGATTCTAGATCCCATTCCGGATCTGATATCTCACCCATCCCATCTATCAACCCCGAATCTGGACAACCTGAAGCTGACTGCTTGGCTGCTCCAGTTCCACTCCTGATCAGGACTCCCGGTATTTCGTCCCCAGTTAAGGCCATCCTGGTGGTGGCTCATAAACCATCCACCAGGAAAGTTTACCGCAGCAAGTGGAAACGGTTCTCCTTGTGGGCGGAGCGGCAAGATCTAAACCCCTTCACAGTTCCCCTTCCTCTGGTGCTTGACTTCTTAACCACTCTTTTTAATGATGGTGCCAGCAGTTCCACGATCAAAGTACAACTTGCGGCAATTTCTCATTATCATATTGGTCACGACTCCAGTCCTCTGATGTCTGCCAAATTGTGTAAGATTTTCCTGAAAGGTACTTTTCTTCTCAGGCCCCCTGTAAAGCAAGTGGTTCCTCCTTGGGACCTTTCTTTAGTCCTTCAGGCCTTGACCGCTCCCCCCTTCGAACCGGCGGCGACGGTAGATCTGAAATTTTTATCTTTCAAGACGGCCTTTTTAGTAGCCATTACCTCAGCCAAGAGAGTTTCAGAACTTCAAGCCTTATCAGCCAAGCCTCCTTATTTGGTCTTTCATCCGGACCGTGTATACCTCAGGACCAACCCGTCTTTTCTTCCTAAGGTAGCTTCTGAAGCAAATATTAATCAATCCATTAACCTCCCTGTTTTCTTTCCTAAATATCAAAACAAGGGTGAATACAAGCTTCATTCCTTAGATGTTCACAGGCAACTTAGATTTTATCTAAACAGGACAGCTGGTCATAGGCAATCCGACCAGTTGTTTATTTCCTTTGCTAAATTTAATTTGGGCAAGCCAATCTCTAAAGTCTCATTGTCACGCTGGATTTTGCAGTGCATCTTATTGGCTTATCAAGCTTCTGGAAGGCCAGCACTGGAGGGAGTACATGCCCATTCAACCCAGTCAGTCTCTACCTCGGCGGCCTTTAAAGCTAGGATTCCTCTGGATGATATTTGTTCAGCAGCCACTTGGGCTTCATCTCATACCTTTATTTCCCACTACAAGTTGGATATTACATCTAGGGGTAGAGCATCCTTTGGCTCCGCGGTGCTCCGGAATATCCTTCCATGATGGCCGCCCAAGATTCAGGTAGCTGGGGACTCTGTCCCACAGGTTGCAGACAAATGAATCTCCTACTTCAGATTTAGAAGTTATGTACTCACCATAACATTCCATCTGAGTAGGTGTATTCATTTGTCTGCAACCGTCCCGCCCTCCTATCCCCCTGGCCTTTTCAGTTTCCTGCATATTATGTGTTACCCTTTTCAGGGTGTTCATGCTGTTGGCAAACTCGATCTGAGGTCATGTAGGGAGAGCAGGGCATTATGGGTGAGGGGAGGAGCTGAGAGCTCGGATCCATAGCTGGAAAACCATGCCGGTTCGGATCCGATATCGGATCCATAACCCACAGGTTGCAGACAAATGAATACACCTACTCAGATGGAACGTTATGGTGAGTACATAACTTCTAATTTAAAAATATGAATAATATTGTATATGAGTGTATATGTGTATATTTCATAACTTAGCAGCCCTTAGTTTCAAAACAGGCTTTACAGATACCATGTCATTAAGGCCTGGGGGATGACTGGTGTCTAAAATCAACTGCCAGTACAATTCCCTATATTCTAAACGGGTCTCCCAAAGACCACCCCTAGGGTCTATGGGTACTACCTCAATAACAAAGAACTTAAAATTAGCTTTCTCACAGGTTAAAGTATGTTTAAATAAAGCATTATTGTCGTTCTTTTTCCTTATATCATAACCGTGTTCATAAATTCTTTGTTTTAATCGTCTCTCAGTTTTGCCTACATAAAATGAATCACATGAGGCACATAAGGCTAAATATACCACCCCTGAGGTGTTACAGTTTGCAAACCCGTTTGTATTAATGTATTTGTTTCTACTTTTTATCTGAAGGGTCTCAAGGTTCAATATATTACAACAATAACCACAACTACCACACTTATGTGTCCCTTTCTTGTTGTTGTCATATACATTGTATAAATACTTATGTGCACCCCCTTCCAAAATATTTTTTAAATTACGTCCTTTTTTATATAAATATACTGCAAACTTATGCCAATATTGTTATGTTATACTGGGAGAAAAAATATGTTTTCTCCTCAGAATATTACAATTGTTGGAATCTATATGGGCGCTTCTTGGATGATATTTGTTTATTCTGGGATGACGCAGAAACTAAATTTGTAGAGTTCCTTGAATATATTACTGGAACTACTGACTTTCTGAGGTTCACACATCAAATTAACGACAATGAATTGGTATATTTAGACATTAATTTAGTTAGAACAACAGATGGATTTAAGTCCAGAATACACAGAAAATCAACCTTTTCCAACTCTTATTTACATTTTAATAGCGCCCACCAACCACACCAAAAGAGAGGGGTCTTTAAAGGTCAACTAGTTAGAGCAAGTAGAATGACCTCTTTGGATAAGGAATTTGAAGAAGAAAGTGAAATCATTATAGATATGTTTAAAACTAGAGGTTATCCAAATGAAATGTTAACAGAAATTTATGCACAAGTAAAGGATGGTAGGAGCAATAGATTTACTCCCATTTTAGGCATAAGATTGCCCACGACTAACATGGAAATTGTAAACTCAGGACATGTTAACACAGAGCAGAAATTTTCGTCTGCTTTTACTATGACTTATATGGGTGAAACCAACGTAATTAAAAAAGTAATAAGCACTGAATGGTCTAGATTTGCAATATTTTCAGATTTAGAAGTTATTTTTGAGAGACCTTTGCAGTATATTTATATAAAAAAGGACGTAATTTAAAAAATATTTTGGAAGGGGGTGCACATAAGTATTTATACAATGTATATGACAACAACAAGAAAGGGACACATAAGTGTGGTAGTTGTGGTTATTGTTGTAATATATTGAACCTTGAGACCCTTCAGATAAAAAGTAGAAACAAATACATTAATACAAACGGGTTTGCAAACTGTAACACCTCAGGGGTGGTATATTTAGCCTTATGTGCCTCATGTGATTCATTTTATGTAGGCAAAACTGAGAGACGATTAAAACAAAGAATTTATGAACACGGTTATGATATAAGGAAAAAGAACGACAATAATGCTTTATTTAAACATACTTTAACCTGTGAGAAAGCTAATTTTAAGTTCTTTGTTATTGAGGTAGTACCCATAGACCCTAGGGGTGGTCTTTGGGAGACCCGTTTAGAATATAGGGAATTGTACTGGCAGTTGGTTTTAGACGCCAGTCATCCCCCAGGCCTTAATGACATGGTATCTGTAAAGCCCGTTTTGAAACTAAGGGCTGCTAAGTTATGAAATATACACATATACACTCATATACAATATTATTCATATTTTTAAACTATTACTTTGCATCTATATTATTTAAATTATTTATTGTTTTTAAAAAATGTTTTAACATTACATTTGTTCACAATATGTTTTAAGGATTTAGTACTGAACAGTTATGGCTTTCACTTTTGTTATCCATATCACAACTCAGGGAAACATTGGAAAAGTATATTCATGTTCTAAGAATGCTTTTTACTTTCACCAACAGATGGAGCTGTTTTTATTGCATATATTTGACACACTTTCATTTACATATTATTCAATTCTTTATTATTTTATTGATTTTATTGATTTATAAAATCAGGTCCTGACAGTGAACATTCAGTTTTTAGAATAATATTCTCAGTTCTTTTAAATATGTACATATATGGTATATTTTTAACATTTAACATTTTTCAAACACGTCACAATTTAAACAAGGTTTTAATTGTTTTTGTATTTTCATTGGATGTCAACATTTTAAACTTCTATTTAAACAGTCAATTTTGATTGTGGTATTCATCTGATTAAGTGATACGACGAAAACGTTAGGATATTTTATACTATGTTAATGTTCTTTGGTTTGCAGTGTGATTTATCAGTGTTGGTACGTGGATTTGCAGAATAAACAATCATCTGGGACTGGCTATCTGGCTTGTACCTTTTTTGGTTTATCAGTGCAGTTTCGGGTACTTGTGACCAACTTGCTTGTTTCGTGATTAAACAAATTATTGTTTACACTAAACAATAGTAGACCTATTAATGCAACAGTAGTAATCAAGAAAGTTATAATTCACAAGCCCCAAAACCAGTTGTTCACTGTTAAGAGTATGTACAACTGCCCAGAATAAACCCTACATTTGCAATTAGAGCATAAAAATCCACCCTACAGTACAGAACATTAATGTTTCCAAACCTATGCCGTTAATTTCCATGGGCACAGAAACCCATTCAGTCAGCAAAAACCAAATATATATATATATATATATATATATATATATATATATATATACATACATACATACATATTTTATAATATAACGACCACACCCTTAAACGAGTGTTACATTTGAAAAAAATCAAAAGATAGTAAATTACCCTAAGCCGTGATAACATCAGTACAGCAATAGTTACCCATAAGATTCATAAAGCAGCACCCGAACCATATGTAAGACCAGCACACACTATTATAATCACACCGCCCCAAAAAGTATTAGCAGCATATAATGTCTTGATAGATTGTCTTATTCCGTTGGTTCCGTAGGCCCAATGTCACTTCGCTCACAACTGAAAGTATATACAGTGGCCCAAAATGAAGTCCACATTTTCAATTAAACATCAAAGTTTACCACACAATGCAAAACCTTGATGTATCCAGTCTTGTTGCCTTAGTTCCGTAAGCCCAAAGCCCCTTCATTCGGCAAAAAGCAAAAAAAGTTGTATAATCCCTGTCGTCACAATGTTAAACGTATTGTTCTCTGGAACCAATGGTGGATATATCCAATAAGTGCCACTCCGTCAATGCGACCATTGCTAATTCACATAAGTAAATAGCTGGAACCCATGGGGTGATGCGTGTAATACTGGTCAAATCTTTAGTTCGGCTGCGGTAGCGATATTATCCTGTGCCATCAAGAGAATGGACCCCACGGCTGCAAAAATTATTGTGAACACAAAGACTAATAATTTATAATACACCCCAAACAAAAAAGTTCCAAAAGAACATAAAGTAATGTTTCAAACACATCTCACTCCAATAAGTGAAGGAACCGAAAAAAAGGAACATATATCCCTTCAACAGGTTACCACATGGCTCCAGAATGCAGACAGATAACTCGTTTCTAACCATACAGAAAAAGAAAACATTTTTTTTTCCCCATATGTGTATCAAAACAGTACCTTCAGCCAGTCATAAAGCCATGGGAGTAATCTCGACCGGTCGTCTATGGTGGAAATCCAATATCTACAAAAAGCACTAGTATCAGCAGAAAGTGGAATGCGCACAGCAGAATCCATGCCCTAATAACAGCACATTGAAGACTCCATCGGTTGAACACCAACACGACCGAAAAAACAGATCTAGGCTCCTGCCTTGCTAGATGATGTTCACACAGAATGCCAACAGCAGGAACTCAACAGAGCATAATCTAAACCTCTCAGACTCGCACGTACGGCAAGTGCAACGGCTCTATACTCCAAGGCAGATTGTCAGTTGGCAAACATTAAAAGTAATATTCTGTATGTTCCTTAATATGCAGTTGCTGCACAGTTTTTAATGTTCTACTATTTATTTTTAGATAATGAATTATTTTTCTCTGTGTCATCCAGAATTTTGTGTCACTTTGGGTGAAAAAGTACAGTTTCTGTACTCGTTTTTTAGTCGTGCAGTTTTATTTGCAGTTTTTTGAGCTGGAAGACTGCCTTAGTATTTTAAGATGTTAAAACTTGTGGATAAAAGTGAACTGGTTTTGTTACATTAAATTACCTTCTGCATAATTGAAAGTTTAATAAATATGCTAGTAGAGTTAATATTGTTCATAGGTTCATAAGTTTATACTAGGCCAACAATCATTAGGGCCTTTATAAGTCTCACTGTGAAGCCCAAATGTATCCCATAAGTTATATGTTTTAGATGTTTGTATAGGGTGATTGTTAGTTATGACATTGTTTACTGACTGCCTCTGTCCATCAGAGACTTGGCACCAGACCAGGGGTGAATTTTTGATTTCCCATCCAATGGTCCAGTTATCATCATCCACATCAACTCCCTTTTTCACATTTTCTACATGGGGTCGGGGTATTGTGTTAATTGACACCATCTCTCTCGATTTAGTGCTACACTCCTGCCGCCTTTGACGCTCATGCCTGACTGTCGCCAGTCTTCTGTCATACAATCCATCCACCCCTTTGCCGGATGCCCTCGTTTCCTTTTGCCTTCTTCCTGTCTGTCCCAAATATTCTTCACCATGTTGTCTTCTTCTTTTCTGACATATGCCCAAACTACTGTAATCTATTCTCTCTGATCTTTTCTGCAATTGGAGCTACTTTGGTTTCTGCTGTTATGTCCTCATTTCTTCGTCTGCCCCTCATTGTGCATCCTGTCACCCATTTCAGGCACTTCATTTTCATCACCGCTAGTTTTCTCATCTGCTCTCTCTTTACTGCACAGGTTTCAGAACCATACAGTAGTACTAGTCTCACCACTGTTTTGTGCACCTTACTTTTCAGTTTCTTTGGCATTCGTCTGTCATAGACTACACCTGACACTCCATGCCAGTTGGCTGCAGCCCCTCTGATTCTAGCTTTGACCTCTTCAGACTTCCCTTCTTCTCAGCCACCCCTCCCAAATACATGAAGCTGTTAACCTGTTCCACTATCTTCCCTTCCATCTCAATTTTCAGCTTCTTCTGTTTTCCCCAATTTGCTGCCATTACCACTGTCTTTTTTGTACTTAGTTTCATGCCATGTACCTTCAGTTTTGCATTCCATTCCCCTATCCTTTGCTGAAGTTCTTGATCAGAGTCTGCCTGTAATGCCACATCCTTTGCGTACAGCAACTTTGATGATCTGTCCCCTCTGACCTGTTATTGAGTGAAATCCATGGTCAATAGAAATTAATCATATTACTTCATTAAAGGGTCTTTTTTATAAGTAAAACCAGTATAGCTTAACCATCCTATGACCTTCCTAGTTAAAGTTGTTAGTAAACCATTAGTATGTGTTCCACATTTTGCCCATTTGTTCCACATTATGAAGGCGAGTGTTCCTCATTTTGGTGATGGAAGGTTGAGAGCTATGTCCATCATCAGTATGAACAGCAGTGAGCTCAGAGCTGAGGCCTGGTGTACACCCACTCCCACTGGGAAACCCCTCTGTGGGACCGAACACTGTTCATGCTTGGGTCATTGGGTCCTTGTACATAGCCTGCACTAATTCTAGCAATGTTTCAGGGACTTCGAACTACCACAGTACTACCAAAATTAGCTTTCTTGGAATTTTGTCATATGCTTTCTCCAAGTTAGGAATGCCCAGTTGGACTATTTTCTCATCCATAGCTTCTTCTCAACTATCTGTCTCACTGCAAACATCAGGTCAGTTGTGCTGCATTCTGATCTGTATCTGAACTGCTCATCTCCCATCTTACCTTTTACTACTCTGCATATCCATTTATCAATCACCCTCCCCAGAGCTTTCATGCAATGTGACAGGAATTTGATATCTCTGTATTGCCCACGGTTGTGGATGTCTCCTTTGTTTTTGTACACTGGTACGAGTATGCTTATTCTCCAGTCATCTGGGATATGCCTTTCTCTCCACACAACTGTGATACTCTCAAGAGCCATTTCTTCCCTATCTCACCCAGCATCTTGATCATATCTGCTGTGACCTCATCTGAGCCTGTTCTTACTTCTTCTAGGGTGGGCTTCTCTTCTTCTCTCATCTTAGGCTGTGTCTGGGATGCATCTGCCTTTGATGTCCTGTGGACTAGTGAGCAGGTTGTTATGGATGTCTGTTATGAAGGGTGTCTGACTATCATAGGTTCATAGGTTCATACTAGGCTATCTGCCCTAGGGCATTTATAAGCCTAGCCAGAATGTGTTTGGCTTTCGCCACCCATTTTAAATTTATTTTGCTATGCCCTTTTTCGAGGTTAGTATACTGTGCCTCTGTCTAACATTGACACAGAAGTGATACCCGGGGTAAACCTACAATCTCCCATCCACTCATCAAGATTCCTCTTGAAGAGAGTCAATGAGGGACTCTGCCTAACCTGGACTGGGATTTTATTCCAGAGTGAAGGGAGCCTCTGGGTTATGAATCTGTCCCTCCAGCATGTCCTATTTATTTCAGTGCTGAGGTTCAAGTCTCTCGAGCACGTAGCTCGATGGGATTTGGATTTTCTGAGGTGCAGCATGTCCATTAATTCCGGGTTGGACATGGCTTTATACGTCGGGCACAGATCGCCTCTGAACAGGCGGTATGCCACTGAGTAGAGCTGGAGTTTCTTTAACCGGGCAGCATATGGCATCTGTTTGAGCCCTTTGATCCTCTTGGTGAGGTACTTTTGGGGTCTTTCCAGTTGCTGCAGGTGTCTGGTAAGGTACATCCCAAAAGGGGCATTGTACTCAATTATGGGCCTGATGAGGGATGAGTAAAGAGGCACGATGACCTCCCCTGATCTAGATGTGAATCCCTTCATGATTAGGTGGGCTATATAAAATGTTTTTCTAACCACTTTGGCCACGTGGTTGTTAAATGAGAGATTGCTATCAACGTGGGTCCCCAGGTCCCTAATTACTTCTGTACTTAATGGATTGCCACCTATGTGGTAATTTGTGGGCACTTTGTTTTTGCCAAAGGGGATGACTATACACTTTTTGGCATTTAGCTTGAGGCCATGGCTCTGGCATCAGTTGTCTGTTTCTATGAGGCCCTTTTGGAGGATGCCTGTGTCGGCTGGAGAGTCGATTATGGCGCCCAGTTTGCAGTCATCTGCGAACTTGGTCAGCCACAGTCCTTCCGTGTTGGCCTGTACCTCCGAGAAATATATACCGAACAAGAGAGGTCCCAGGACTGAGCCTTGTGGGACACCACTTTAACTGGTTTGGAGTCTGACATGGCTCCAGCAATTCTAACCATGTGGGTTCTGTCCTTGAGCCAGTTTGCAATCTATCTAGTGACATAGGGGTTTATATTTAAGCTGGTGAGCTTATCTATAATGCCTGAGTGGGGTATTGTATCAAAGGCTTTTGCGAGGTCCAGGTAGGCTGTGTGGACCACCTTCCCCTCGTCAATGGCCTTGGTGACTGTTTCAAAGAAATCAACCAGGTTTAAGAGGCAGGATCTGCCCTTAACAAAACCGAACTGGGTAGGATCCAGTGTCTGTAGGTCCCCAATATCTTTATTTATGAGGTCCATGATGATCCTTTCCATAGCTTTGCAGACCAAGCTAGTCAGGCAAGACCCGTTGAGGCACCACCTTTATGGAGAGGGACCACTGTTGCTGTACGCCACTCTTTGGGCACATATCCTGTAGTAAGGCTGAGATTGAACAGTAGTTTTATGTTTGGGTTTGGCTCTTCTTGGAGTTCATGTAGGACGCAGCCCGGGACACCGCCTGGTCCCATTGATGCTGTGTTTTTTGCTTCTTCTTTATCTTTCTGTATTTGCCTTGCAACCTGATATAGTTTCTTTATGCCACCCACTGAGTAACTTTCTAGAAGCTGGTAGAGTACCTCCAATGCCCTATTATTTGCTATTGCAACTCCTTTCTTAGCCAACCAGTATTCCATCCTAGCCTGGTCCATCTTTTCTGTCTCCCACTTTTTCATTCACTCCTCTTTTCTGTTGATGACTTCTGGACTTCTGCATTCCACAATCAGCTCTCCTTATGTACCTTATATCCAGACCTGGCTTGGCCACATTTAGTCTGTAGTACTCACACATGCTGTTCTGAGGCGCTACCATATTTCTTCAGCTCCACCTGTTTCCTCCTCCTCTGGGGATGCTAGAGCCTTAAGTAATTCCTTGAACTGTTGTACTTTCTCTCCAGTCAACTTCCAGGTCTTCGGCCTGATCTGTGTTGATCTTACAAGCCTTCTCTGACCACTGCTTGCAGCTTATTGTGGCAACCATTGGTTTATGTTGTGGGCTGACTCACTGGGAATGACTTTGCAATCACTGATTCTACCCCAGTACCTACCTGAGTTGCATGTTGGCCACTCTTGTGTGTGATCTTATGACTGACTCTCTCTCTGTCTGTGCCTCTCTCTCTCTTTCTGAACTATGTGTTGGCTACTATGAAGCCATTTGCCAGACAGAAGTCTAGACTGACCTCTCCTCTTTTATTTGTCTTGCCCTACCCATGTGGACCCAAGCAGTACTCGTATCCTGTTCTGTCTGTCCCAGTATGTGCATTCAGGTCACACATTATCGACACCAATTCAGGTTGTCCTGCTTTATCTAATAGGATGGGACTGTTTTTCACATGGATAGAAAGGGAATTCTCTGATATATGTGTCTGTCTCTCTAGCATGTCCTATTTACATTGCAAGCAAAATTTAGGTCTTTAGATCTAGTAGTTTTGATGCTGTTTGTCTTGCAGATATGCAAAAGGTTCATTAGAGCGGGGTCCGGGGATGTCTTGCATGCTAGGCATATAGCACCTCTCAGTAGTATGTAGGTAACTGAGTATAGACAGGGTTTTGAGGTGGCCCACATGCAACGTTGTGTTTTTTTTCCTTTATTCTTTTTATAAGAACCTTTGTGTATGTTCCAGGATTTTTTTGCATGTTTCTGGTCAGGTACTTACTGAAAAGGGGCGTTATGCTCAATGGTAGGTCTGATGAGGGCTTTGTATAGTGGCACATTGACTTCTCTGGTCCTAGATGCCATGTATTTGCTTACAAGTTAAGTAGCATAGGAGGATTTTCTTACTACTTTGGATACACATTGGTCGAAGGCCAAGTTATAGAGACAGGGCTTTGAGGTGATCCACACAGAACATTGTGTTTTTATGCCCTGTATCCTTTTTGTAAGGAACCTAAGAAACCTGTGAAGACATTTCAGTTGCTGCATTTTTCTGGTTCATAGGTTCATAGGTTCATACTAGGCTATCTGCCCGAGGGCATTTACAAGCCTAGCCCATAGTTTTGTGGCTTACGCCACCCCTTTAGTATGGGGAACTATACCCATTATTTTGCTGTGCCTCTGTTGAGCAGTGACACTGAGGTAATCCCTGGGGTATATCTGCGATCTCCCATCCATCGGTCAAGATTTCTCTTGAACAAGGCCAGCGAGGTGCTCTGCCTCACATATACCGGGATTTTATTCCACAGCATAGGGAGTCTTTGGGTGATGAATCTATCCCTCCAGCACGTCCTATTAATAGCCGTGTCGAGGTTTAAGTCTCCCGCCCTTGTGGCTCTGACGGATCTAGATTTTTTGAGGTGAAGCATATTCATCAAATCTGGGTTTGACATGGCCTTGTATGTTAGGCAAAGGTCACCTCTGAGCAAGCAGTTAGCGACTGAATAGAGCTGGAGTTCTTTCAGTCGGGCAGCATAGGACAGATGTTTGAGACCCTTTATCCTTTTGGTGAGGAACTTTTGTGGCGCCTCCAGCTGCTGCAAGTGTCGGGTCAGATACATTCCGAATGGGGCATTGTACTCAATCATTGGTTTGATGAGTGATGAGTATAGGGAGACTATGACCTCCCTTGATCTAGATGAGAATCCCTTCATGATAAGGTGGGCAATGTAGAAGGTCTTCCTAACTACTTTAGCTACATGGGTGTCGAATGACAGACTACTATCAACCTGGGTCCCCAGGTCCCTGATAACTTCTTCTGTACTCAGTGGATTGCCACCTAGGGGTAACCTTGTTTTTCCCGAAGGGTATGACTATGCATTTTTTGGCATTTAACTTTAGGCCATGGCTCTGGCACCAGTTATCCGTTTCTGTGAGACCCTTCTGAAGGATATCTGTGTCAGATGTGTTTTCTACTATGGCGCCCAGTTTGCAGTCATCTGCAAACTTTGTCAGCCATAACCCTCCTGTGTTTGCTTGTACTTCGGAAAAGTAGATGCCAAACAAGAGTGGGCCCAGGACTGAGCCCTGTGGTACACCACTTGTGACAGGCTTTGAGTCTGACATGGCGCCAGCAACTCTGACCCTGTGGGTTCTGTCACTCAGCCAGTTTGCAACTCATCTTGTGATGTATGGGTTAACATTTAAGCTGATGAGTTTTTCAATGATACCAGTGGGGTATTGTATCAAAGGCCTTCGCCAGATCGAGGTAGGCTGTATGGACTGCCTTTCCCTCATCAATGGCTTTGGTGACTGTTTGAAAAAGTCAACCAAGTTTAGAAGGCATGATCTGCCTTTGACAAAGCCAAACTGGGATGGATCCAAAGTCTGCAAATTCCCTATGTCTTTATTTATGAGGTCCATTATGATCCTCTCCATGGCTTTGCAGATAAGGCTTGTCAAGCTAATGGGACGGTAATTTCCAGGGTCGGTGGAGGCACCGCCTTTGTGAAGTGGGACCACAGTTGCAGTGCGCCACTCCTGGGTACGTATCCAGAGGTAAGACTATGATTAAACAGCTGTCCTAGCTGTGGGTTTAATTCCTCGTTGAGTTCGTGGAGCACACAGCCGGGGACACCATCAGGTCCCATGGATGCTGTGTTTTTTGCTTTGGAGAGAGCAGTTCTCACTTGGGCGTTGGAGATGTTTGGGAGGCTGCAATCGCTTGGTATAGATATCTCTCCTTTTGGGGGGAGTTTGCACTGAACCTGTCAGCCAGTATGTTGGCAATGTCTGTAGGATCAGTAACCTTCACATCATTTTGAACTAGTTCTGAGCATATCTGGGAGTTTCCTCCCAGGTTTCTAACATAGCTAAAGAAGGCCTTATGATTGTCTTTTGAGTCTTTAGCTATTTTTCTCTCAAAATTTGCTTTGGATGATTTTATGAGAGCTCTTAGTTTTTTACTTATAGTGATCAAGGGTGTCTTACCTTTTAAGGATTTTGCTCTATCTTGTAGTAGCTTCCTCCTTTTGTTGTAGAGTTTGTTTATGGCTGGGGTCCACCAGAGTGGACGCTTGCCTTTGGTACAAAGAGTCTTTGTTTTGCTTGGGATTGCCTTATCCATGCAGTCCTGCAGGTGCTGGTAGAAGGCATTTGTAAGTGATTCAGCGGCTTGAGTACTGTTTTCCGTCGGCTCGGGGCCTTAAAGGAGACCACACTAGTCTTTAGAAGTGTGAAGTCGGCTTTCGAGAAGTTCTTTACTGTGGTCTTTTTATTTCAGGTGGGGGTGGGATGAGGACCTCCAGTGAGATTAGTTTGTGATCTGATCTCACCAGTGAGGGTATACTTCGGTGTTGAACATTGTGCTCCCATGTTCGTGATGATGAGATCAAGTATGTTTTCTCCTCTTGTGGGGATGGTGACTAGTTGTTCCATGGCATTTGAGTTTATGAATTCCAGGAACTTTTGGGCTAGGGTGTTTGGGCTTGAGTAGTGTTCCCAGTCTATATTAGGGTAATTGAAGTCACCTAGTATGATGGTGTTTGGTGATACATTTATCCCTCTAGTGTTTTCAGGAAGGCCATGTGAGGTTCCTGAGTTTGTGGGGTGGCCTGTAACATGCTACAATTTGCAGAGCAGTCTTGCCTATGGTTAATTGCACCTGGATGGTCTCCGATGCATCGTGCGTTGCCACCAGTCTTGAGGTGTGGGTGTCTTTGATGAATATGGATACCCCCCCTCCTTTCTTGGTATTGTCCGGATTTTGGGGCGGAGCATGATAAGAGGTAAAACCTGATAGTGCTGGGGTGCTCTCAGGAGCCTTGAACCAGGTTTCTGTCACTGCACAGACATCGATGTTCTCCATACTGAGAAGGGCCTCGAGTGCGTGCATTTTGAGATTTAGACTTCTGGTCAGGTACATACCAAAAGGGGCATTATGCTCAAGGAAATGTCTGATCATCTTCTTTTGGCTTTTCCCAGTTAGGGGTCGCCACAGCGGATCACCTGTCCGCTCATGATGGCAGTGGAATTTTACTGTGTCGGGTTGCCAGCCCGACGCCCAACCTTCCACAGAAGGCACACACACACACACACACACACACACACACACACACACACACACGCACGCACGCCCCGGAGCACCCGGAGGAAACCCACACGACCACAGGGAGGACATGCAGAATCCGCACAGCAGGCACCCCAGCCGAGGATAAAACCGGAGAATCTCTTGCTGTGAGGTGGCAACGCTACCCACTGCGGCCGCCCCTCAGGGATACGTCTGATAAGGCCTGAATATAGTGGTACAGTGACTTCCCTGGACCTAGATGCCATGCATTTACTTATAAGGTGAGCAACACAGAAGGATTTCCTTACTACTTTGGATACATGTTGCTCAAAAGCCAAATTACTGTCTAAATGTGTTCCTAGATCCCTGACTAGTGGGCATACATCTCAACTGTCTAGATTTTTGCAGAATGTCCAGATTTTTTATTCATATTTTTGCTCTGTTCCTCATAAAATCTTTTCTGTTTTGTCAGTCTTGCCTTTATTCTCGCATATGAGGTCGAATCCAATCCATTGGATCCATTTTGGCCTTATGCAGAAGCTCATGGCCTCCAACGAAGCTCTTGGGCATTCTACCCTTCCCAGAATGCACCTCCCCATTACCTCAGATCTCATTTGCCTCTTCACTGGAGACCTACTGTTTCACTAGCTGTGGGGAAAGTGAAAAGTTTTTTTGCTATATTTCTTTATATTTCTTCATATTCTTAGTTTTCCTAGAAGTTGTAATCTCTGTTTAGCTTATTCATGGATTTTCTTGTAGAAAATTAAAGACTTGTACCCTTCCAACCCTCCTAACATCTGAACTGATGCTGTCAATCTTCATTCATTCTTGACTGATTGATGGGTTCCGTTCTGACCTCTCAGAACTGACTCTGCCGTTATACATAGCTTGCGCCAGCCAAAAAAAAACTGTCATGCTAAGGCTCTACCCACAGTGCCTTTCTCCCCATTACCTCAGATCTCATTTGCCATGTAGAAAATTGGATGTATCAGCTGTTGCTGTCAGTTAAGTGTTTTAAAATTCTTCTTTCTAAACTGTTTTGCCTAAAAATTCTTTGCTAGATATTTTTGCGACATTGTTGTTGAATGAATGACTGTTTATCCGATGTTTTCTACCCACACCTTTTTACCTTTCAGTAACTCTTATTGCCATTGCTGGTATCAGGCCTCCTCCCTTCTTCTATTACCATTGGTAATCCTTTATACCATTGTTGATAACCTCTTTTTTCTTCCTGTACCCATTTGGATATTTTCTATATACCATTGCTGGTATATCTAAAAAAAAAAAAAAACAAAAGACAATTCCTTTCCTGTCCTTACTCTCTGTTGTGTTACTGTGTGTGCGTGTGTATATCAGTGACCTAACTAACTTTCAGTATGGCAGAGAAGGAAAAGGGGACATCCAGATTCAAGCAGTGACAAGATTGTGGTAGAAAGATGCCCAGTTCTGATGGTTATCTTTCCTGTGTGTATTGTTTGGGTGCCCCTCACTTGGACTTGATTTGTACTATTTGTCAGGGCTTTATTGCCCATACTTTAGCTGAAAGGAGCCACAAGCCTATTCTGAAAGGCTTACTGAAATGTCCCTTTACTGAAGCCCTATATCAGATGGAGACTTCAAAATCTCCTAAATCTGAAGTAAAGAAAATAAGCCACTCTGTGCCAACCTCCCCTACGGCACATGAAACAAAGTTACAAAAACCACAGTTTCCGATGGTTTCTTTGGAACCTAAAGCCTAAGTACCAAAATTGACAGTAACATCACCTCCAGGACTGAAAACAACCAAATCCTCATCACTGCTGTCAGTCATTGAACCAGCTCAGACTAAAATCTATTTGGCACCAACCACTACTTCAGCACTGACAGTAGTTTCTGTTCAACCTCCGTTGTCCTCTCATTCGGTTCCACAATCCTCTTCTATATAGCAACCTATGGTGCTGAAAGTCTGCCAGTTATTCCTAGGACTAGATACTTCCCTTCAATGGACCCCTTTTTGGGTTAACAGCCAAGTCCCTTTGTAGATGGCCCTGAGTCCCCTTCAGGAATGTCAGTCCATTCCTCCAGGAGTCTATCAAAAATGGACATATTCAGATTAGTGGATCAGCTTTTGGTAGGCATAGGTCTCCCTGCACCGTCACAAACCTCTCTCTTACCTGGAACTGAGGCTTATTCTCCAGGGACTCCATCAGTTTATCCTCCTTCAACCTCGTTTCTGGGTTTTGAGCCCCCCACTTCGGCTCTTACACTGCCAGTTACCTTGGTGCTGACGGTGGATCTCACCTCAGTACTGGAGTCGACTCTGTGGACTTTTGCTCCTTCAGATCTGTCGCACACCCGGGACCATGGTTTGGCTATCGGTTCCAGGATCCTTGGATCAATTCCAATTGTTTCCACAGTGCTGTCTACAGCTCTCCGGGCCATGGCAG
This sequence comes from Protopterus annectens, assembly GCF_019279795.1. Taxonomy (NCBI): domain Eukaryota; kingdom Metazoa; phylum Chordata; order Ceratodontiformes; family Protopteridae; genus Protopterus; species Protopterus annectens. The sequence goes on from NC_056729.1 coordinate 932,897,672, forward strand.
TTTTGAGCCCTCTCTTGGCTCCTAATCTGGCTGGAGGCTTGTTGGAGTGGGGTGTGACCCCGGTTCCAAGGTTGTCTTTCTCGGTTCCAGGCTCCCATCCCTGTTTGGGTTGGCCTGCCTTCCAGATTATGAAGAGAGCTTTGGCCTCAGCAGGCTCCCAGCTGGTTCCATCCTCGTTAGAGTGCCATACGTTTGTTTCCTCTGGTTCGTAGCTGTCACAATCTGCTATGTCAGGACAGTGGACACAAGAGCTGCAAGACAACCGCGGTTCAGGGTCTTCCCTCTTCAGAGTCACCCTCAGAACCTCCCCCTGAGGAGCCACCCCATAAGAGGACATGTAAGAGGAAGCACCTGGATTCTCCAGAAGAATCTTTCACTGAAGACACAGATTATGATGAAGGGGAAAGGTCCCCATGGTCACTCCTGGAAGATGTTTCTTTTGGAAACATCCTGGAAATATTAAAACAGAGGGGTGATTGGAAGCCCTCAAACCCATCCTCTGAAGACTCTGTGTTCTTGCAAGTTTTTTGTGCCCGCTGTTGTACTTCTTGGGTGGCCCTGCCTGCTGACGACCTAGTTAAGTTGATCATTCAGTGAGTGTGGTCTCCTGACTCCATAGAGTCTATTCCATGGAGACTGGATAAGATTATTTCAGCCCTGGAGGATCAGCCTCATTGGTCAAAGGGTCTAACAGTGGAAGCCGTGGTGGCAGCAGCAGCGGCCACCAAAAAAGAACTCGCCGACAAGAGTTCAACTATCCATCCTCCTAACTGAAAGTCTCGGACGATGGATAGATTCGGAAAGCGGATCTTTGCTTCATCGATCTCCACTACTTGGTCCTCGAATGTCTTGGCACACTAACAGGCTCCAAAGGGATCTGATAACTAAGCTTTCAGACACCATTGCAGGAGCAGTATCTGACAGGGTTCGAGATCAAGTAGCCTCTCAGCTTGCCACCCTGGAGTAGATTTCAAATTTGTCCATGCAGCTTATTGCTCATGCAGCCGAAGAGATGTCTAGAGCAATGGGTAAAGACGTTGCTATTAGGCTTCAAGCCTGGATGCGCTTGTGTGATTTCGTGGAACCCTTTAAGTCTTCCTTTATCAATGCTCCTGTTGATGATACTTCCTTGTTTGGCCCAAAAGTCAGATACACACTAGCCAGGTGTGAAAAAGACAGAAAGACCCTTTCTGCTGTGGACGTTCATTTTTGCGCTCCACAACGACCTTACTCCAGGAGTCAGAGGAATGGGAAAAGGTAGTTAGAGAGACCCGTGGACCCTTTTCAGGACCCACAAGGTGACCATTTCTCCTGTGGCAGAGGGGGATTTCTTCTGGAAGACGCCCCTCCCATGGCAGAGGGGGTCCACATAACCAGAACGGAGGCCCGATTGCTTACCTATGGAAAGCAGTCAGGGGAAGGTTCTCTCTGCACCGTTCAGCCTGGCTTACAATAACCTTGGATACCTGGGTGCAGAAATAATTATCAGAGGTTACCTTCAGTCTTTGCCCAAAATCCCAGAAATGAATCCCTGACATTCCACCCAGTCAGAGGAATCTAGCAGCACTAGAAATTCAAAAGCTGCTTCAAATGAGTCATCCAAGTAGTCCCACCAGATCAAATAGGATCTGGATGCTACTCAAGATTCTTTTTAGTGCCAAAAAAGACAGGGGATTGGAGACCAATCTTGGATGTCAGCTTATTGAACAAATTTGTACAACAGACAAAATTCCGGATGATCACGGTTCAGTCAGTTCTTTCCATTCTAGAGAAGGACGATTGGATGTGCTCTATAGATCTTCAGGATGCATATTACCATATAAAAATGGAGAAACTCTCCAGAAAGTGTCTTTGCTTCCAGCTAGGAGCTAGTCATTATCAATTTCGAGTGCTGCCCTTCAGTCTCACCACAGACACCAAATGCATGGCAGTTGTAGCAGCTCATTTGAGACTACAAGGATTCAGCGTGTTTCCGTATATAGACAACTGGCTCTTCACCACTGCTTCCAGGCTTGTACTGCTTTATGCTATAGACTTTGCTCTACATCTTGCCATCACACTAGGGTCTTCAGTCAACAAAGAAAAGTCACAATCGACTCCCACACAAGATCTAGAGTTCATTGGAGCAAGGTGAAATACAGTATCCTGTGTAGCCCCCTTCCTCTCCACAGACTTTTGAAACTCAGAACGCAACTTCAGGTAATCATTTCCCAAAACAGATTTCCTGCTCATCAAGTACTACAATCTCTGGGGTTCATGGCAGCAACAATAACATTAGTTCCCCTAGCGAGGTATCACATAAGGCTGCTTCAATGTCTGTTGGAGTCACAATGGTCACTTCTAATGCACCCCATGTCTCACCCAGTCTTACTAACAAATCGCTGCAAAAAGGATTTATCTTGGTGGATGAAGCCAGAAGAGATTCCATGAGGTCGTCCCTTTACCCCCTCTGAGCCCAAGGCTGTAGTGACCACGGACGCTTCCCAGATTGGGGGGGCATTTTCTGAAAAAGACTGTTCAAAGCACTTGGTCCCCCCAAGAGGCCAGTTTGCACATCAGCATCATAGAATTGAAGGCAGTGCTTTTAGCATTGCAAGCATTCCGGGCTGTCCTTCATTCAGGGACAATTGCAATCCAATCAGACATGTCTGTAGTCTGGTAAATCAACAAACAAGGGGGAACCAAGTCCTACCCTCTATGTTGGGAAGCTCTAAGGTTTTGGTAATGGGCAGTTGCTTCCATCCGCTTTCTGATAGCAACACATATCCTGGGGAACTCCACTGTGATTGCAGACAAACAGAGCAGATGTATCCTCTTGCTTCATGAGTGGTCCCTCAGTCCCAGTGTAGCGGTGAAGATATTTTGTCGATGGGGTCAGCCTTGCTGCAACCTGTTCGCTTCTCCTGTAAACCACAAATGCATCAGTTACTTTGCCCTCATTCCCCCTCGCAGGGAGTCCCCTGAGGTATGCACTTCTTCTCGATTGGCTCCCGGGACTCCTGCATGCCTTTCCCCCAATTCCACTCCCCCAGTTTCTGAAGCAAAGTGATTCTCATTGCACTGTACGGGCCCCATCAGGTTTGGTTTCCCTTTTTGGCCTCATCTAGTTCACTACTTGTGGACTCCAGACTTACTGCCTCACCCTCAGGGTCTGGTGCATCCCAGTCTTCAAAATATCAAGCTGGCGGCTTGGTTTCTCCAATTCCAGTAATTGCCAGGCAGAATAACTTGTCCTCTCCAGTGCAAAAGATACTAGCCTTCCATAAACCATCCACCAGGAAGCTTTATCTTGGCAAATGAAAAAGATTTTCAATGTGGGTGAGTGCAGATCGCATAGACCCTTTCTCGGCATCAGTAGAAAAGGTCCTGAAATATTTAGCTATCTTGTTTGAAATGGGGGCGTCTATGTATAGAGTTAAGGGTAATTTCAAATTTTCATAGCGGTTGTGATGACCATTCCTTGATGCCTCATTGCTATGCAAAATATTTTTTAAAGATGTTCTGCATTTAAAATTAAATTAAAATTTCACCTAAAACGCGGCTTTTCAGCGCTTCTGTGGATCCCTAGTGATATCTGCATTGCTTACTGTACTTATTTCCTTGTTTCACTTGAAAGAAAGTTACTGTTTGTCATTTTTGCATTTAAGTTACCTGTAACACATTGCATTTAAGTTACCTGGCACTTGCTCACTGAGTCAGCATTAAAAGATTAAAAGCACTACACCCTCACAAACTCCCCTTGAGTACCTTGTTCCCCACTTGCCCTTTTTTTCAATTATAAAGGAATTCCCAATACTATTCTAGCATGTCCAAAGGTCAGTTGTCAATCTCCTCTCTGGGTCCAGCTGGTGAATCTGGGAATCTTGAGGCAATGTTACAACTGCCTCATGTACACAGACAACCCTCTCCTCCTCCCAACAAATTCCAACACGTGAGAGATGCAACCATATAGTCAAACTGGAGGCTAAGCTCTCTCAACTCAGTAATGGTGTAACCAGTCAGGAGGAGAAGGAAACCACACTCACTACAATTCCAGTCTCACATAGACCTACCACGACAGCAAACCAAACACATAAACACACAAAAACATACTCGGAGGCTCTAAATAAAAATCTGCCTAAGCAGCAGAGACCTCCAAAGCAGACACCCAAGCAACCGTTACTCCAAAACAAAACACATGCAACACATAGCTCACAAAGCCAGTGTGCCGAACAGTCACAGCCCTTAAGGCTAAACAACACACCTGATACACTTGTAATAGGTGACTCTATCGTCAGGCACACTGACGTCCCGGTCACCAGGCTGAACAAGAAGGTCACGGTGAGCTGCCTGTCGGGCACTAGGATCCGCCACATAACACAAGCACTCAGGTCACTCCAAGGCAAGTACAAATATGACTCAGTCATTGTCCATGCTGGTGTGAATGACCTGAGACGTACCTCCCTGGACTACATGAAAAGAGACATAGAGGAGCTCTCTGAGCATGTAGCCCAGGCCGGTATGACCCTGACCTTGAGTAGCATCTTACCCTCACCAAGAATGATGCCACAATATGAAGACAAGGTGATCAATTTCAACAATTGGCTTAAGTATTGGTGTCATTCAAAGGGGATCCAATGCCTGTCAGCCTGGGATGACATGCTCGACAAGCCACGATGCTTCGCTAGGGACGGCTTGCACCTGTCAACCCTGGGCTTTCGGATATTGGCAAAGGCTCTTGCTACCCCCATAGTGCCTTTTTTAGGCAAGGCTCAAAAGACAAACCCACCTCCATAGGTATCACAAGGGATAAGAAACTAAGAGTAATGCTACTCAACGCCAGAAGTCTAAACCTCAAGATACACGCACTCAAAACTCTCCTTAGCATGGAGAGCATTGATATCTGTGCAGTAACAGAAACCTGGTTCAAGGCTCCCCGAGAGCACCCCAGCACTACCAGGTTATACCTCATACCATACTTTTCGGCCCCAAAACTTGGCCCGAACCACAAAAGGAGGGGGAGTATCAATATTCGTCAAAGATATCCACACCTCCAGGTTGGTGGCACAGCACGAAGCATCAGAGACTATCCATGTGCAACTAACAGTGGGTAAAACTGCCTTCCAGTTTATAGCCTGCTACAGACCACCCTCCCAAACCCAGGAACCCCACTTGGCCTTCCTGAGAACACTGGAAAATATGAAGGTCTCTCCAAACACCATTATATTGGGCGACTTCAACTACCCAAACATAGACTGGGAGCATTACACTCCAACTCGCTCCAACACACTAGCCCAAAGGTTCCTAGAATTTATAAACTCAAATGCTTTGGAACAACTTGTTACCACTCCCACAAGAGGGGAAAACATACTGGACCTGATCATCACCAACATGGGGACTCTATGCTCCAGACCAGAAGTGTATCCCTCACTGGTAAGATCAGACCATAAACTAATCTCACTGGATATTCATATCCCGACCCCACCCCCTGCCCAGAAAACCACAGTGAAAAAGTTCTCTAAAGCAAATTTCACACTCCTCAAAACTGAGGTGGAATCCTTCAAAGCCCCTGGGCCTGTGGAAATTATGGTCCAGACCGCAGAATCCTTTATAAACGCATTCTATGAACACCTTCAGGAATGCATGGATCATGCAATCCCAAATAAAACCAAGACCCAATCCTCCAAAGGCAGACGTCCTGTCTAGTGGACCCCAGCCATAAACAAACTATACAATAGAAGGAGGAAGCTACTACATGATAGAGCAAAATCCCAAAAAGGGAAGGCATCTCTGATCAGTATTAGCAAAAAACTATGGGCACTCATAAAATCGTCTAAGGCCAGCTTCGAGAGAAAAATTGCACAGGACACTAAGGATAATCACAAGGCTTTCTTTAGTTATGTTAGGAACCTGGGTGGGAATTCCCAGATATGCTCAGAATTAGTCCAAAATGACAAAAAATACACTGAACCCACAGACATTGCCAACATCCTAGCTGACAGGTTCAGTGCAAACCTCTCCCGCACCAAAGGGCAAATATCTATCCCAGCAGAGTGCTGCCCCCCTGACATCTCAGATGCTCAGGTAAGAGCCGCCCTCTCCAAAGCAAAAAACACAGCATCAATGGGGACCAGACAGTGTCCTGGGCTGCATCCTACATGAACTCCAAGAAGTGCTAAACCCAAACATAAAACTACTGTTCAATCTCAGCCTTACTACAGGATATGTACCCAAAGAGTGGCATACAGCAACAGTGGTCCCTCTCCACAAAGGTGGTGCCTCAACGGATCCTGGAAACTATCGCCCCATAAGCCTGACTTGCTTGGTCTGCAAAGCTATGGAAAGGATCATCATGGACCTCATAAATAAAGATATTGGGGACCTACAGACACTGGATCCTACCCAGTTCGGCTTTGTTAAGGGCAGATCCTGCCTCTTAAACCTGGTCGATTTCTTTGAAACAATCACCAAGGCCATTGAGGAGGGGAAGGTGGTCCACACAGCCTGCCTGGACCTCGCAAAAGAAAAGCCTTTGATACAATACCCCATTCAGGTATTATAGATAAGCTCACCAGCTTAAATATAAACCCCTATGTCACTAGATGGTTTGCAAACTGCCTCAAGGACAGAACCCACATGGTTAGAATTGCTGGAGCCATGTCAGACTCCAAACCAGTTACAAGTGGCATCCCACAAGGCTCGGTCCTGGCACCTCTCTTGTTCGGTATATATTTCTCGGAGGTACAGGCCAACATGGAAGGCTGTGGCTGACAAAGTTCGCAGATGACTGCAAACTGGGCGCCATAATCGACTCTCCAGCCGACACAAGCATCCTCCAAAAGGGCCTCATAGAAACAGACAACTGGTGCCAGAGCCATGGCCTCAAGCTAAACACCAAAAAGTGTATAGTCATCCCCTTTGGCAAAAACAAAGTGCCCACAAATTACCACATAGGTGGTAATCTATTAAGTACAGAAGAAGTAATTAGGGACCTGGGGACCCAAGTTGATAGCAATCTCTCATTTGACAACCACGTGGCCAAAGTTGTTAGAAAAACATTTTATATAGCCCACCTAATCATGAAGGGATTCACATCTAGATCAGGGGAGGTCATCTTGCCTCTTTACTCATCCCTTATCAGGCCCATAATTGAGTACAATGCCCCTTTTGGGATATACCTTACCAGACACCTGCAGCAACTGGAAAGACCCCAAAAGTACCTCACCAAGAGGATCAAAGGGCTCAAACAGATGCCATATGCTGCCCGGTTAAAGAAACTCCAGCTCTACTCAGTGGCATACCACCTGCTCAGAGGCGATCTGTGCCTGACGTATAAAGCCATGTCCAACCCGGAATTAATGGACATGCTGCACCTCAGAAAATCCAAATCCCATCAAGCTACGCACTCGAGAGAGTTGAACCTCAGCACTGAAGTAAATAGGACATGCTGGAGGGACAGATTCATAACCCAGAGGCTCCCTTCACTCTGGAATAAAATCCCAGTCCAGGTTAGGCAGAGTCCCTCATGGACTCTCTTCAAGAGGAATCTTGATGAGTGGATGGGAGATCGTAGGTTTATCCCGGGTATCACTTCTGTGTCACTGTTAGAGGCACAGTATACTAACCTTGAAAAAGGGTATAGCAAAATTAATTTAAAATGGGTGGCGAAAGCCAAACACACTCTGGCTAGGCTTATAAATGCCCTAGGGCAGATAACCTAGTATGAACCTATGAACCTATAAAACCCCCTTTCAAGGACCCTATAACACCATGGGATTTGACCTTAGTCTTACAATCCCTAGTTCGACAGCCCTTTGAGTCTGCAGCTACTTGCAACCTCAAGTTCTTGTCTTGGAAGACTCTCTTCCTTGTAGCTTTCACGTCTGCTAGGAGAATTTCAGAGTTACAGGCTTTGTGTGAAACATCCATACATCATTTTTCACAAGGAAAGAGCATCACTTAGAACCAATCCCACCTTCCTTCCCAAAGTGGTATCAGAGTGTAATATCAAACAGTCCATAGACTTAACGGTTTTCTTCCTGCAATTTACAAACAAAGGAGAGTACTGTCTGCACTTGTTAGATGTCCACAAACCATTACTTTTTGTACTTGGATAGAATGAAATCTTCTAGAAAATCAGACCAACTATTTCTATCATTTTCAGGACTCAGATTGGACAAGCCTATATCAAAGGTCACCTTGCCAAAATGGCTAAGAGACTCCTTACCTTTATTTATGATCAAAATAAACTCAAGTTATTAAATACTGTTAGAGCTCATTCTACAAGATCTTATTCCACTTCAGCGGTCTTTCATTTCAGAGCTTCTGTGGAAGATGTATGTGTAGCTGCAGCTTGGGCTACTCCGCATACCTTTATCATTATTTACAAGTTAGACATGGTCTCCAGGGGAAGAGCATCTTTTGGCTCTATAGTGCTCAGGAATATCCTTCCTTAGGGCCTCCCAAAATCTAAAGTAGCTAGGGACTCTACCATCACTCAAGAATGAATAAAGATTGACAACATCAGATAAAGAAGTTATGTTCTTACCATAACGTTCCATCTGTGTTGTTGATCTTCATTCATTCTTGATATCTCATCCTCCTGCCCCCTCCAAAAGACTCCTGGAGGTTTGGACCTAGTCCTGGAATGTTATAGAGGTATACCTTAGACAGGGCTTCTGTATTTTCTTAAATACTAGGCAAACTCGATCTGAGGTAATGGGGAGAGAGGCATTGTGGGTAAAGCCTTAGCTCGAGATTTTTTTTTTGGCTGGCGCAAGCTGTATATAATGGCCAAGTCAGTTCTGAGAGGTCAGAACAGAACCCATCAATCAGTTAAGAATTAATGAAGATCGACAGCACAGATGGAATGTTATGGTAAGAACATAACATTTTTTTTTAACGGCATTTCCCCCTTCCACTCTTTAGCTATTAAAAAATTGTTAGTTTAGCATTTTATTACTGTTTAGAGTCTCCGCTGTTTTTATTAGGACTTCTCTAGCTTTTCTTTGTAATGTGTGTGTGTGTGTGTGTGTGTGTACGTACATAAACCCTTTAGATAGATAGTTGTGATGGTTATTGCTTAGGTGTACTGTTTTTTCAGTACTCAATTTACGCTTGTTGCTGTTATTGGTGAATATGTCTCAAAAGGACAAGGGTGACAGACCATTAGGTTTTAAAAAATGAACTCAATGTGGGAAGAAAATGCCTTTGAGTGACTCTCACACTTTGTGTGTTTGTTTGCGGCTGTTACATTTGGAGGAGTCCAGCAGTATATGTGATGCCCTCAACCAAAGAACTCCCTTAGAAAGGCATAGCAAGCTTATGTTAAAGTGTATGATACAAGGCCCCTTTGCTGAAACAATTTCAGGTAGCAAGGGGTCCTGCAAATCTGGTTCTGCTTCATCTTCTTCCACTCAAAAGTGTGATAAACAAAAGATCTCTAGCGCCGACAAAAACTTCGGAGCCGGCAGAAAAAAATGGCTAAGTTGTCTGCTCCAGTGGTACTTTCTGAGCAGTCAACTCATGAATTCGAGGGAACTTTAGAATATTCTAAGTTATCAGCTCTGATTCCCTCAGCTCCGATAACTGGGACTATACAGAGTAAATCACCTTCCTTAGAAAGTGTGTTCTCTTGGCTCTCCTCTCCAGTCTTTCGGAAATCAGCAACCCTTTCAACCCGTTCAACCAGTAGTCTTTCTGATGAAGATGTGGATAGGGTGGTTAACAGGCTGTTGAAGACACTTGCTGGATCACAGTTGAAGAGTTTCGGATCCAGCAAGGTCACTCCCTTCTACTGCTCCTTCTCTTCCTCCTCTGAACCATCTCTTGAGTTTCGAGCAGGGAGATCCTGAAGTCCAGGTTGTGGCCTTGTCGGATCAGAGACCCATTCTTTCTTCTGCTCCGATTTCGACTCAGTTCTTTTTCTCTGTTTGGAGCAGGAGGAATCTGGGAGCCGTAGCTCTCTGCCCTTACTCGGAGGAAGGGATCCAACCTCTTTTTCTTCAGATCTGACCTTATCTCTTGGAGCTTCGCCACGGTTGAGCTCAGCTCCTACCTCAGTCTTGGATCTTCCTTCCTTGGATCATGGGGGACTGTTGGCTCCAATGTTTTTTTCGTCTGCTCTGGGTAGTTCTTTAGATCAGGAGCAGGGAGCATTTGAGGCCCTGAGGAGAGCTTTAACTATTGCTCAGTCAAGGGAGTGCAGTCTTCTCAGGATCTACCTTCCCATCCCCTACCGGTGCTTCTGCCTCTCACTTACCCCTTCCACAGGAATGGCAGGATCCCAAGCCTCAGGATGTCCCTAGGGAGAACCTCATCTCTTCCAAAACTTCTCCAGATTACCTCACTGAAGAAGTTTCTTAGAAGAGAACCTGCAAGAGGATGCATTTAGACTCCCCAGAGGAGTCTGCCATCACAGATACTGACCTTGATGAGGCTGAAGGGTCCCCATGGTGTCCTCCTGAGCATGTCTAATTTGGAGACATTCTAGAAATGTTAAAACAGAGAGGTGGCTGGGAGTCCAACACCCCTTCAGCGGAGGAGTCAGTATACCTGAAGGCTTTTGGGTCCTCCCCTTCCACCTCTTGGGTGACCCCGACTCCCGATGAGCTTATTGAATTAATCTCTTGGAAAGCATGGGAGACCCCAGACACCATTGATCCTACCCTAAGGAGACCAAATTAGTATGTCATCTCACCCCCTGATAAAAGTTTTTTTTTTTTTTACTAAGGGAGTTGTGGTAGTTGCCATGGTCATGGTGGCAACTAAAGAGAACTTTCCGAGACCATTTCCACTATTCATCCTCTTAATAAAGATTCTAGGATGATGGATAGATATGGGAAGTGAGTCTTTCTTTGGTGGGCTTTACTTTGCACACACTGAATTGTTTGACTCGTTTTACTAGGCTGCAAGTGGATCTGTTGAAGGATCTGTCAAATACCGTACATGGAGCTCTGGCTGATGATGTCACAGATAAAGTAGCCTCTCAGCTCGCCACCCTAAATTCAGTTGTAAACTACTCAGTGAGTCTGATTTCATGTGCAGTGGATGGAGCGAGTAGAGCCGCCAGTTCAGGTATCTCTGTTAGGAGGAAGGCCTGGATGCAACTTTGTGATTTCATGGATCCCTTCAAGTCTTCCTTTGTGAACACCCCTTTCAGTCACTCATCTCTTTTTGGGCCCAAAGTGAAAGAAATAGTCACCAGGTGTGAACAGGAAGGCAAGCCCTTGTCTGCCGTAGGAGTAAGTTTTTCAACTCTGACCAGACCTTATCCCAGAGGTCAAAAAGGTAGTGAAAAAATGTGGTTTCAAAAATCTCAGCAGTCTTTCCAGGATACACAGGGTTAAAGTTCCCCCAGAGGCAGAGGAGGGGACAGTAATGGAAGATGTCACCCTCACGGCAGGGGAGGCACGCAAAATCAGGGCTCTAGAGATTCCTCCTTTGGCAAGCCCTTTCAGCACTCCTGAAAGGAGGCCCGATTGCTCACCTCTGGAGGCAATCCGGGGTCAGCTATATCTGCACCCACAGGCCTGGCTACACATTACAAATGACAAATGGGTACATCACAATAATATCCAGAGGTTACTTCATCCACTTCATACATCCCCTTCCTCAAAACAAAAGAATCCCAAGTGTGCCACGCAGTCAAAGGGATCAAGCAACCAAAGAAGTACAAAAGTTGCTAGACAAAAGAGTCATCCAAGAAGTTCCCTCAAATCAACAAGGATTCGGAACATACTCGAGACTTCTTTTGGTGCTAAAGAAGTCAGGGGACTGGAGACCTGTTCTGGATCTCAGCAGTATAAACAAGTCTATCTAAAAGAGCAAGTTTTGAATGGTCACTTTAAGTCTGTTCTTCCTTTTTTAGGACAAGACAATTGGATGTGCTCGGTAGACCTTCATGATGCATAGTACCTTATAAAAATAGATGCTCCAGAAGGCATCTGCGCTTCCAGCCAGGAGCCAGTCATTACCAGTTTCGAGCCCCTTTGGTCTCACTACAGCCCCCACCAAATGCAAATGCAGTTCACCAAATGCATGGCAGTGGTTGTGGCTTACTTGAGCCGTCAAGGATTCTGAGTGTTTCCATACCTAGACAACTGGGTCCTAACTGCCATGACCTGGCATGAGACCAAGAGAAACTACTATAAATCTTTGCTGCCATGTAGGAATCACCATAAATTTTGAGAAATCTGCTCTAGAACCGGGTCTATATTAGATGCTCGACCGCTTAAATGTTCGAATCTCTAAGGGTCGACCTTTAGAGATCAAACAGTTAAGCGATCGAAATTTTAGAAAAATTAAAAAAAAAAAAATACACAATAGAAAAAAAAACTAAAGGGTTTAAGCAGGGGGGCAAGCCCCCCTGTACCCCCACACCCACACTACTTTAATATACCAACTACAAGATCGCGCTACAGTGTAGGGAATGGGAAATTTCCCATTTCCGCACTGTAGTTCACTGAAGTGCGATGTTGGAGTTGGTATATTTAAATAGCGGTGGGTGTGGGGAATGCAGGGGGGCTTGCCCCACTGCCTAAACCCTTTCTACATGTTTGTTTGTTTTTTTTTTATATACTTTTTTACTATTTCGAAGGTTTAAGTGTTCGATCTGTAAAGGTCGACCTTTACAGATTTGAACATTTAAGCATTCGTTCTGGTAATATAGACCCTCTAGAACCCCATCAATATCTGATTCTCATAGGAGCATGTGTAAATACAAGAAAAATGATAGCAAAACTTTCATCCAGCAGAATTACTTCATTAAGAATTCAGGTAAAGGTTCTTATTCGCAGGAAAAGAGCATCTGCAAAATTAGTACTACAAGGCTTGGGAACAATGCCAGCTTCAGTAGTACTAATACTTCTAGCCTGCCTTCATATGCAAATCCTCCAATGGTTGTTATCGACCCAGTGATCCTTTTTACAACTGTCAATGTCTCACTAAGATCTTGATTACTGTTGTGTGCAGAAAGGATCTTCATTTGTGGATTTATTCCGATTAAATCAGTCAAGGTCGCCCATTTGTACCCAGTGAGCCCCAGGCAATGGTGACCACTGATGCCTCACAGATAGGGTGCGGGCACATTATCTGGGAAGGACAGATCAAGGTACCTGGTCTCCCCATGAGGCACATCTGCATATAAATGTTCTAGAGATGAGAGCAGTGCTTCTAGCCTTGCAAGCCTTTCAAGACTCTCTTCCTCTGGAAAAATAGCAGTCCAGTCAGACAGCATGTCTGTAGTCTGGTACATCAACAAACAGGGTTTGGCAGTAGGCGATATCTTGCAACCGCTTTCTGATAGTAAAGCACATTCTGTAGAAATCCAGTGTGATATTGGACAAGCTCAGCAGGGCAGTTCTGATGCCTCACAAGTGGTCCTTCAAACAAGAAGTTGCGGAAAAGATTTTCCAGAAATGGGGTCAGCCTTGCTGCAATCTCTTTGCATCACCCATGAACAACAAATGCAGCAGTAACTTTGTCCTGATCCCCCCTCAGGGGGAGTCACTGGGGGATGCACTGGTACATGATTGCCCCCCGCAGGACTTCTGCATGTTTATCCTCCAACCCCCTTGATTCCCAAAGTATTACAGAAAGCAAGTATGTTGAATTGAACAATCATCTTCTTGTTCCTTATTGGCCCCAACAGATTGGTTTTCCTTTTCTTTGGCCTCATCTTCAGGAAGATCCATGGATTCCTGGCCCAGTTCCAGACCTACATTCACATCCACAAAGGATGGTTCTTCCTGACTTGAAAAATCTAAAATGGATGCTCTGATTCCAGTGATAGCCAGGCATTCTATTTTATCTTCTCCAGTGTGACACATTTTGCTCTCTTTACATAAATCTTTCATACACAAACTTTACAAAAGCAAGTGGAAAAGGTTTGTTGTGTGGGGCATGGACAATTATGTTGATCCTTTTACTGCTCCACTTCACTTCATTCTGGATTTTCTAGCAAAACTTTTTTAACAGAGTGCTGCTGCAGCTACTGTAAGAGTTTATTTAGCTGTGATTTCTAATTATCATCTAAGAGAGAGTAGTTCACCTATTATGTCACATAAGTTTTCTAAGACTTTTTTAAAAGGAATTTTTTTGCTGAAACCACCTTACAAAAGTCCTCCTTCCCATTGGGATTTGAATTTTGTATTATCTCATTTGGTTCATTCGCTGTTTGAGCTTTCAGCAAATTGTGATTTAAATTTCTTGGCTTGGAAAACAATTTTTCTGGTGGCTGTTACTTCATCAAGAAGGGTATCTGAATTAAAAACATCATCTATAAAGCCACCCTGTTTACTATTTCATAAATGTGTTCTTTCATTACAAGCCAACTCTTCCTTTCTGCCCAAAGTCTCTGAGACTGGATTAGTCCAACTGAGCCAAGGGTCCATTTTCAATGGAGACCCCAGGAGAAAAGCTCCAGACAATTTACATTCATGAAAAATTAAACGCAAGTACATTGTGTTCTAATGTGCAAGCGCAAAACACAAAAATATATAAAATACAGTTCATGGCACTGTAACCTGTAATACAATGAAAATACCATTCCAAAATGTACAGTATATAGTAGGTGCACTGGGTGTTTAAAACATAAGAGAAATAAAATTATAGTATCCTTTGTTCTTGTAATACAGGAGGGAAAAATAATGTAATTACACACCAAAGGGTAAAAGACAGAAAAAAGCTGATGGATCGAAAAAAAGAGTAGAAGATGACTAGGTGAAATAGTTGTCATGTGGGGGCTTGGCATAGGCAGGTCTAAGTCTTTTGTAGATAGTGCTTTAGTTCTCGTTTAAACAGGTGCTTTAGGGAAATGTTTCTTATATTGGGGGCAGTGTGTTCCAGACATGTGCAACTGAGTACTTATAGAGGGACTTTCCAATGCTCATTTTAGGCTTGTAGATATCAAGGAGATGTTTGCCAGTTGTGTTAAGGTGTCAGAGGGGGGTGTAGTCAGAAACTGGTTTGGATGATTTAAGTCTGTCCGCATAAGAGAGAGCTCGAAGACCCTTAATTTTCTTTGTAAGGAACATTTGTGGTCTCTGCAATTGCTGCACGTGTTTAGAAAGGAACATACCAAAGAGAGCATTATACTCTTGTTATTGGCATGATGAGGGACCAGTACAGGGGGGGGTTCTAACCTCTTTTTTTTTCTGGAGACAATGTCCTTACTTATGAGATGAGCAGTATAAAATGCCCTTCTTACCATTGCAGAATCATGTTGACCGAAGTTAAGGTTGCTGTCAACCTGTGTGCCCAGAGCTCTCACCATTGACTGTGTGCTGTAGGGTATTGCTATTGATGTGGTAGTTTGCAGGAGCTTCACCCTTGCCAAAGGGGATGATGATGCATTTTGTTGCATTAAGTTTAAGACCCTGACTTTTGCACCAGTCATTAGTCTACATAAGGCCTTCTTGCAGGATGTTGACATTGCTAGATGTTTCAGTGTTCGCTCCCAGTTTGCAGTCATCAGCAAACTTTGTCAGCCACAGTCCTTTAGTTTTAACCTGACAATGTATGGGTTGATACCCCAGTTGGGTGAGTTTATTAATGATGTTTGAGTGGGGGATTTTGTCAAAGGCCTCGGCTAAGTTTAGGTAGGCCGTATGCACAGATTTGCCCTTGTCTAGGGCTTTGATAATCATCTCGAAGTCATCCACCGAGTTTAACAGGCATGATCTACCCTTGAGAAAGCTAAACGTGGTGAGGTCGATTGTTCGGAGATCTCCAATATTTTTGTTAATGAGGTCCATGAGGATTCATTCTATGACCTTGCAGATAAGGCTGGTCAGGCCAATGGATCTATAGTTCCTGGGTGTCCATAGATGCACCCCCTTTGTGCAAAGAGATGACAGTAGCTGTTTTCCATTCTACTGGGATGAAGCCAGAGCTTAGGCTGTGATTGAAAAGCATGCTCAGTGGTGATGCTAATTCCTGTTTTTAACCCATGTAGAACACAGCCCTGGTCTGGTCCCATAGAGGCTGTTTTTTTGGCCTTGGAGAGGGCATTTAACACTTGCTCTTTGGAGATGCTAGGTGGGGGACAGGTGTTGGGGATGCTTTGGGGTACATGTGCTGGAGATTGGGGAGTAAAGTTTTCACTGAAACTGTCAGCCAGCAGGTTTGCAATATCCACACATTCTATATATGTAGTACCATTAACTGCAACTTCAGTGCAAATCTGGGTCTTACCTTTGAGGTTATGTATGTAACTAAAGAACGTCTTGTGGTTATCCTTAGTCAGAGAAGCTAATTTGGATTCGTTGTTAGCTTTGGGAGGACTTCACTAGGAGTCTTATTTGCTTGTTTAAGTTGAGGAGGTAGTGTTTCCAGTTTTGAGATCATTCCTTCCTACTGTTAGACAAATTTCTTTCTCCTGTTATATAGCCTATTAATGGCAGTTGTCCACCAGGCAGGTTTGTTTTTCCTTGAAGATCTTTCTTTGGTTCTATCGGGTATGGCAGAGTCAATACAAGTGTACAGGTGCTTGTACAGAGCATTGGTGTATAACTCAGCATAGGTTCTGTTCCATCAGTGGGGGAAAGGCTATGAAGCTGTTTATGCCATCACGTAAGAGGTTGTAATTGGCCTTGGAGATGTTTTTTAGTGTAGTTGTTGCTAAAGGGGGGAGGTCTTCTTTTACTAAGTTCTAGAGAGACTGATTTGTGGTCAGATCTCACCAGGGATGGCCATACACTGGGGGTGGTACAGCGGTCTGCATGTTGGTGAGCACCAGGTCCAGGATGTTTGAGCCCCTTGTGGCTTTGTCAACCAGCTGGTCCAGGGCATTGGATTTAATGAAGTCCGGGAACCATTGGCCAAGTGAGTTAGAAGATGTATAATTTATCCATTCTAAGGCTGTGTAATTAAAGTCACCCAAAACCAAGGTGTTTGGTTGTAAATTGATTGATTCAAGTAGATCCAAGTAGGTTGAGTGGATGTCCTACTTCATGGAGGGGTCCTATAGCTGGCAATGACCTGAAGAGGGGTCTTGCTTACAGTCAGTTGCACCTGAAGTAATTCAAGCAAATCATGCTGTTAACCAGTCTAGAGATG
Source organism: Protopterus annectens (assembly GCF_019279795.1). Classification (NCBI taxonomy): domain Eukaryota; kingdom Metazoa; phylum Chordata; order Ceratodontiformes; family Protopteridae; genus Protopterus; species Protopterus annectens. Next base: position 932,914,709 of record NC_056729.1, read on the forward strand.
TATTTATCTTTAATGAATATTGATACACCACCTTGTGGTCTGAACGTGTAAAGGAAATGTAACCTGGTATAACTGGAGTGCTCTCCACAGCCTTAAAACAGGTCTCAGTGACTGCACAAGTGTTAACTTCTTCCAGGGTTGAGGACTGCTTCCATTGAGGGCAGTTTCTGGTTTAGACTCTTAGCATTTAGAAGCATAACCTTGAGGTTGTTTTTAGAGGGTAATTTTAAGTTGAGAATTTTGTTCTTGAGACATTGCTTAAAAAAGCACTATGGGGATGGCAAGAGTCTTACCGGTAACCAAAATCTCTGGGGTGACAGATGAAGACCATCTCTGGCAAAACATCGAAGCCTGTCGACCATGTCATCCTAGACTGACAGATACTGGATCCTCTTTGTATAACACCAGAAACTAAGCCAATCATTTTTATATGGAGGTATCATCCTAGGTGAAGGTAAAATGCTACTTATAGGTTCATAGTTGTTTACTAGGCTAGTGTACACAAGGGCCTTTTTAAGCCTAGCCATGCATCCCAAATCTTTGACACGTTCTGATACCCTTGGTGAGTGTAAGCATGGCCCTGGTAGATGAACCATTTACAGGTTAGCTGTTTGCATTAGAGACATAAATGCCAAACCAGGGATGAATTTCCAGTTTCCCATCCAATTTTCCAAGTTACACTTGAATTGGGTTATGAAGGAACTCTGCTTCACATGGATAGGGAGCCTATTCCATAGACAGAGTAGTCTCTGGGATACACATACCTCTCTCTCCAGCAGGTCCTATTTATATCACAGGCAAGGTTTAAGTCTTTAGAATGGGTAATTCTGGTACTGTTTGTTTTGTGGATATGCACATGATGCTTAAGGCTAGGGACATACCTGCCTGAGACACATAATAAGAGAGCTCTCTCATCTCTCTCTTCGTATAGTGCAGTGAGGTATGTTTCAAGTCATTCACACCAACATCAACTATGACAGAGTCAATACAGTACCTATTGTTGAGAGGCTCGAGTGCGTGTGTGATGTCGTGGATCCTGGTACCTGACAGACAGCTGACCTCGACCTTTTCTTTATCCAACCTGGTGTGTATCTCACAATTGAATCGGTATGACTTAAGATGTTTGTTTTTGTGTTATGCGTTAGAGGCTTGACTGGTGAGACACTGGTGTGTGTGATATATTATGTGTAGTATTCTGGAGAAGAACTATTATGTGAAGCATGCTTGTGTTTGTGTCTGGGAGGTCTCTTGTTTAGGTAAGTTTCTTGTAAGGCCCTCTGCATATGTAGGTTTATGTGGTGTTGGTTTGGTAGGTGCAGGAGGTGAGGTGTGCATGCTGACAACCTGCTTAGTGATGCCCACGTCATCCAGACTAGCTGGAGGAACTGTGGGAAATTGACCATCCATAATGCTAGGTTAGTTGATGTGGCCAGAAAATGTGGAGAGGACAAGAAGGACCAGGTAAAGTAAAGGACAGGAGAAGTGAACAAAAAATATGAAGGGCTGGTGGGTATGATCTGTGTTGGTAGCTCTGGAGCTTCACTGAGTGTATAACCTGTCAGTGAGGGACAATCATGAGAACACACTGATGGAGTGCCAGCAGAGTACTAAGGGAAAATTTGCAAGCAAAAGTGTTTGTGTGTGTAACCACCAGTGGTATCCACTGCTAAACAGCAGTGTGCGATGTGCAAGCACAGTGCTATGTAGCAAATGACCACAAACTTATGTAAACAAATTAACCATTAAAAAAACTCAGAACTGAGCCATGTTCCAGAAGCCTTCAATCAGATGAGTTCTAACTGTACACCTCTCTCACTACGGTGCAGGGGAACCCTCTCCAACAAAAGATGGCCTGGTTTAGTGCTCAAGTTATACAAACAACTAGATTTAGCAGGACTGAATCTAGTCTATGCTACAGCAAACAAAGTGCAGCAATAAAAAAGGAAAAACAGTTCAAATAAGCAGTGATATGGTAAAAAATGCAGTTCAAAAGTGCATTATACAGTCATCTGCAAACTTGGTCAGCCAGAGGCCTTTGACACTAGCATTGACTTCTGAGAAGTAGATGACAAAGAGCAGTGGGCCCAACACAGAGCCTTGAAGAACTTCACAGGTGACTGGCTTCTTTGAGGAGGTGGTCTCATCAATTTTGATTTTCTGGGTCCGGTCTGTGAGCCAGCTGGCAATACAGCATGTTATACAGAGGTGTATGCCTAATTTCACAAGTTTGTTAACGGTGCTAAAATGGGGTATTGTATAAAATGCCTTAGCTAGGTTAAGATAGGCAGTATGTGCTGCTTTGCCCTCATCTATTTCCTTGATGACCTTCTCAAAGAAGTCCACCAGGTTCAGTAGGCGTGATCTTCCTTTGACAAAGCCAAACTGGGATGGCCCCAGTGTCTGAACATCTCCTGTGTCTTTGTTGATCATTTCCATGATAATTTTTTCCATGGTTTTGCATATAAGACTAGAGAGATTAGTGGGTCTGTTGATGGTCTGCCTTTATAAAGAGGGATGATTGTTGCAGATCGCCATCCTCCTGTCACGAAGCCTGTTTTAAGACTGTAGTTCTAGAACAACAGTGGCCCTGATAGGTCAAATTTTACACTATTCAGGAAGCATTCTGTGGTATTATCAGACCCATTGAGGCTGTGTACTTGACCTTAGCAAGCGCAGCCAGGACATGCTGTTTGTTTATATTTGGAGGGGTTATGTTTAAAGGTATTTCTTGGGGAGGGCAAAGGGTGAGTGGGGGGTAAAGTCAGAACTGAATTTATCGGCTAGCAAATTCACTATATTACCCGGCTCAGTGAATGTGGTATTATTAACCACCAGTTCAGCACACTACTGTGTGCTACTTTTGAGGTTTCTTACAGCTAAAGAGGGCCTTATGGTTTTGTTTTGCCTGGGAAGCTGTCTTGACCTTAAAATTGGCTTTGTTGCACTTAATTAAACATGTTAGCTGACTGTTTATTTTAAAGAGAGAACAGTTTGTCTTCCTCTTCACTTGCTGCAGTATTCTTAACCTGAGGGATCTCCCACCTGAAGGCAACACAACGTCAGCCAGTATACAAAAGTCTTGTACTACTGTAGTCTATGTGGAATGTTGCACGTAGGCTGCTGTCGGATGTAGGCCATAAAACAACATACACACGTAGCATCCTCACAGCTTCTGTGCTGCCAATCAGAATGCCATTCTGACTGTTGGTCTGATCTCTTCAGTGTTTGTGACTTCAGCTTTTATCAGCCAGATAAGTGCCCTGTTGGGGAATATTTTCTCTTATTACTGTTTTGATTATGTCATCCAAGAAGGGCAAGTGCCGTGCCAGTGTGGAAGACAAACACCCCATAAGGACAACCATTCTCAGTGTCTCTTCTTTAGGCCCTAACCATGACCACAAGTCCTATAGCATTTGTCATTCCTTTGTTTAAAAGACCCTTAGAAGCAGGCTTTCCTCTCTTGATATATATTTAGAGAGCCATCGGCTTAAGTTGCTAGCTAAGCATTTGGAGGGTGCATTGTGGTGTGACGCCAAGCTGGTGAAGCACAAGGCCAAGAAACCTTAGCCTGCAGTTTCTGCTGCACCTCCAAAGTCAACCATTTCTTCTGAGGTGCTTGTCAACCCAGAAGTTCATCTGATTTCAGGCAAGGATTCACAGGCTTAGCCCAGTTCTGAGGCCACCTTAACTTCGGCCATGAGCACATCTGTAGAAGTCAGACAGGCATCCATTCAGGATGTTGTGGGGGAACCTGCGCTCAAAAGTATGGAGGGTCCTTGGGGTACCTCGCACCCAAGCAAGAAGAGAGATGCAGTCAGATACATTTGAGTATAGGCCTTCGTCCGGACCTCTGACATTGTTTAGGATCATTGCTCCTGCAAAGAAAAAAACAAAAGACACTAAGCATTTGTCCCATACCAGAGAAACCCCTACAGACTGGCAGGCCTTGTCTCAAAACTTGCTTCAGGCCTTCATAGCACTCAAGCTGCCTTCCTCTCAGCCTGCTCCTAGAGCTACTTCCCAACCTTCTCAGGAAAGGATTAAAGACAATGACTCATCTGATGAATTTTGCTCTGATGAAGGGGAATCTCTAGATTATTCCACAGAAAGCCCTTCTCCCCAGTAATACATTTCCCCTGAAGATGAGTCAGTTGGTGCTGACTCCCCTGTGGAAGAGAGATCCTTTGGTGAAACTGCCCTGAAAATGGGAGAACACTTTAAACAGGTTCATAGGTGTGTACTAGGCAAATGGCCCTCAAGCATTTACAAGCCTAGCCCATAGAAGTGCCCTGACATTGTGCCGCCCAGTGTTAGTTCCCAGTGCCTCTTTCAAGTAGAACCACTGGAGTGATCACCGGGGTGAACTTTCTATTACCCATTCACTCAAGATTTCTCTTGAAGAGGGACAACGAGGTGCTCTGCTTGACAAGTGAGGGAAGTCTATTCCAGAACATGGACAGTCTCTGGGTGAGGAACCTGTCCCTCCAGCATGTTCTGTTGATTGTGGTAATGAGGTTGAGGTCTCTGGAGCATGTGGTGCAGAGGGATTGGGATTTCTTTAGCTGTAGCTATCTTACAGAGCTGGGTGAGACATGGCTTTGTAAGTCAAGCAATTATCGCCTCTAAGTAGGTGATATGAGATGGTGAATAGCTTGAGTCTTTTGAGTCTGTCCGTGTAGGACAAGTGTTTAATGCCTAGGATCCTCTTCGTGAGATACTTCTGTGGCCTCTCCAGCTTTTGGAGGTGTCTAGTGAGGTACATGCCAAATGGGGCCTTATACTCAATGATTGGTCTAATGAGGGAAGAGTAGAGAGGGACGATGACCTCTTTCTTCCTGGATGCAAAACCCTTGATAATGAGATGTGCCACCTAGAAGGACTTTCTGACCACAGTGACAATGTGGTGGTTGAAGGAGAGGTTGCTATCAGCCTGCGTCCCCAGATCTCTTATAACGCCTTCAGTGTTAAGTGGGCTCCCATCAATGTTGTAATTAGTGGGAACACAGTTTTTAGCAAAAGGGATGACAACACATTTTTTGGCATTAAGCTTAAGGTCATGGTTTCGACACCAGTCATTGGTCTCGGTGAGGCCTTTCTGTATGATGTCTTTATCACTTGGGGAGTTAATATTGGCTCCTAGCTTGCAGTTGTATGTGAACTTGGTCAGCCAGAGCCCCCTTGTGTTGGCCTGGACTTCTGAGAAGTAGATGCCAAACAGGAGAGGACCCAGGACTGATCCCTGTGGGACTCCACTCATGACTGGGTCGGCAGTCTGACTTGGGGTCTACTACTTTTACACTGTGTGTTCTGTTTGTGAGCCAATTTGCAACCCACCTAGTGGTAATAGGGGTTGATGCCTAGTTTGGTGAGTTTATCAACAATTCCCGAGTAAGGAATGGTATCAAAGGCCTTGGCCAGATCAAGGCAGGCTGTATGCACTGCTTTCCTTCATCCACAGCCCTGGTGACTGACTCAAAGAAGTCAACCAGGTTGAGCAGGCATGATCTCCCTTTCACAAAGCCAAATTGAGTGGGATCTAGAGTTTGTAGAGTTCCTATATCTTTATCTAAACGGGATACTTCACACGTTTCTGAAGTCCAGAAAAGATATCAACTTCTACAAGTTGATGCCCCTGGCTCTTTTGCAGTTCCACCTGTGCATTCTGCATTTCTGGATGTCTATCCCAGTGCTTCACAAATCCCAGACTCCGAGGCCCCAGCCCCCAAGAAGCCAGGCTGCTTCTACAAGGTCCCTGAGGTTTGTAAATTCCTCTTCACATGTCCTGCTGCAGATGCAGAAGTTGTTTCTGTAGCTGCAGGCAAACCTTCTAGGATGCTTCCTTCCTCTAATCTTCTCCCATCAAACAGAGCAGAACCCTTGAGAGACTGGGTAAAAAACCTATATGTCAGCCACCTTGGCTTTCAGGGCTATTAATTATCAGACACACACAACAAAGTACTCCTTACAGCTTTTGTCTCAGGCATCTAGTGCCATTGCAGATCTTCCAGTTTCAGGAGGAGGAGCTCCATCTATCCTGGGAGCTTCTGCCTAAGTGGCAAAACATTCCATTAAATGCCGCTGTGATGCTGCTGAGGCTTGTGCCAGGCAGCTGCTACTGGTTCTGTTCTTACAAGATTTTCCTGGCTCGGGCTGCAGCCCCTTCAGGATGACTTTAAATCTAAATTAATAGATGGACCATTAGACAATTCAGCTTTATTTAGTAAGGCAGCAGCCTCTCTAAGTCCCTACAGGAAAAAAATAAGGAACTTAAGGATTTGAAACACATACTGTTTTTTGTGGTGCCCAGGTTTCACAGAAATTTCCCTTCTAAGCCTGTTTTCATCCATAGCCAGACTCAAAATCGCTCTGGTAAGTCTTCCAGAGAAGGTAAGAGACAGCAGAAGCCTAGACATTCTCAGCCGTCTTCGCAACAAAGGCACTCCCTTCCTGACAAAGCAGGGAGTCCATGACTACCCTGCAGATGTCTCCCTTTCTCCTCTTTCCCTTTGCCTGTCAGACATGCTCAGGGTCCTGGGAAAGCAACACCCAAGACACCTGTGTTCTTTTCATAATCAGAAAAGGATACTTCATGGTTTGGCACTCCAACCCACCTTCAGGGGCATCCCTTAACCCCACCCCCACCAAGAGCAGTTGTTCCTTTTCCCAAAGCTCCTGTTGGAACTTTGGCAACAGGGCTCTGTTCAAAAAGTAGATGTAGAACCAAAAAATTTTAATAAAAAACCCCAGGATTCTGGTGTTTTCCATTCAAAAGGTTCCTTAGTCCTCAAGAGGAAAACTCTTCTATTCAAGAATGTTCTTAGTACCCAGAAAGGATGGCTCCTGGAGACCAAAACTGGATTTATCCCATCTCAGCACCTTCCTAAAGGTTCCTACTTTCAGAATGTTGACACTCCAAGCTCTATTCCCCCTTATCCTTCCACAAGGATACATGGCATCTCTAGCTGTAAAAGTTGCTTAACTTCACATCTCCATTCACCCCATGTTTGGGAAATTCATAAGTTTTTCTCTGGGTTCCTGGCATTTTCAATTCCTCTACCTTGCCCTTTGGTCTTTCTTACAGCATCAAGGGTATTCACAAAATGCATGTCTCAAGTGATTGCACATTGCAGACTTTTGGCGTCCAGATTTTCCCCTACCTGGATGACCTGCTTTTACAGCTCCCAACGTCCCACACTACTCCAAAACCTGGAGACCACCATTTCCCTCCTCGGAAAACTGGGATTCACCATCAACTACAGGACGTCAGTCCTCACTCCTTCACAGGACCATATTTTCCTGGGTTGTCGAATCCAGACAGATATTATGAGTGTGTCACTTCCACCTCAGTAGGTGCAGGACCTTCTGTCCTTTCTCGTTCCCTTCTCCCCTTGGTCACATCATGGCCAAGGAGTTCCTCATGGTGCTGGGATTCATGGCTCTAGCCATTCCCATGGTACCAAAACTCCACACGAGGAAATTCCAGTGGTTTCTCAGATCAGAATTTAACCAGCATTCTCACCCACTTGCATACCAAGTCCCTCTCATTCCTTGCCTAAAGAGGGGACTGCTCTGGTGGGTAAAACAGATGAACCTAAATCCAGGTCTATTCCTGCATCCTCTCACCCCAGTCCTAGAACTCTACACAGATGCATCAGACGTGGGCTAGGGAGTGGCCCTAGGCAAATTTACTGCTCAGGAAATTAATTCCCTCCCAAAAATCAGAACACATTAACATCAGGGAAATGCGAGCATTGCTACTAGCTATACAAGCATTTCAACTTCCTTTTCCCAGTCCCTATACAACTGTTCACAGACAACATGCAGTCCTCTGGTATGTGAACAAGTTGGGGGGGGGGAGATTTGGTCAGATCCTATCTCCTTTGTAGGTTGGCTGTTCTAATATGGGATTTTCTGGCCCAATACCACATGACTATTCAGGCAATGTACATTCCCTCCAACTGGAATCTCGTGGCAGACTCCTTAAGCAGATCCTCGACTCAATACCACAAAAGGATGCTTCACAGGATTGTGTTCCTGGACACAGTCCACCAATGGGGTATTCCTCAAGTAAACTTATTTGCCTCCCCCTGAACAGACAATTTCCAGAATTTTGTGCCAGAGTCCCAAGTCCTCTGGTTTGGAAGGTAGATGCCCTCTCCTTCTCTTGGAAGGGGATGTTTCTATATGCATTTCATAGGTTCAATAGTTGGTACTAGGTTATCGGCCCTAGGGCCTATACAAGCCTAGCCGTAACAATTCCCTGGCTATTTCTTCCCACACTATTTACTTCCCTGGACTCCTGTCTAGCAGGGCGACTGATGTGATCCCTGGGGTGAATTTCCTTTCTCCCATCCAGTCATCAAGGTTCCTTTTGAAGAGGGCCAAAGAGGTGCTCTGCTTGACATGTATGGGCAAGTCTATTCCAGAGTCTGGGGAGTCTCTGGGTCAGGAGCCTATCCCTCCAACATGTTTTGTTTATTGTGATGACAAGGTTTAGATCCCTGAAGCATGTGGTTCTGAGGGATAGGGATTTCTTTAAGTGTGGCATGTCCAACAGCTCTGGGTTTGACATGGCCTTGTATGTTAAGCAGAGATTGCCTCGGAGTAGACTATATGCGACAGAGTATAGCTGGAGTTTTTTAAGGCGGTCAGCATAGGGCATCTGCTTTAGGCCTGTGATTCTTTTAGTGAGGTATTTCTGCGGCCTTTCCAGTTATTGCAGATGTCTTGAGAGGTACATACCAATTGGGGCGTTGTATTCTATAATGGGTCTAATGAGGGATGAGTACAGTTGGACAATGACCTCCTTTTTTCTGGATGAAAAGCCCTTAATGATGAGGTGTGCCACATAGAAGGATTTCCTGACTTTTGTGGCGATGTGGTTATTGAAGGTGAGACCACTGTCCATCTGTGTCCCTAAGTCTCTTATCACACTTTAGGTGTTTAGTGTACTGCCACCTATGTGGTAATTCACGGGTACATATTTTTTCCCAAAGGGGATAACTGTACATTTCTTGGCATTGAGCTTGAGCCCATGGCTCTGGCACCAAACATCTGTTTCTGTAAGGCCCTTTTGTAGAGTATCGACATCATTTGGGGATTCAATAATGGCTCCCATTCCTCCCCTTCCTCTAATACCAAAGGTCCTATTCAAGATTTGGTAAGACCAACCAAAAATCTTGCTGATGACTCCCTTTTGGCTAAGACTGCATTGGTTCCCCCTCCTTGTACATTTAGCCAAGGGCCATCACAGCAAGTTTACCCCACAGAGTGAACCTACTTACACAGAACAAAGGGTCCCTAATACACCCACACCTGTCAACGCTACAGCTGACACTGAGTGATAGGCTTCAAACACCCCTTCAGACACCTGTTTTCAGAGGATGTGCCCAGGGTTTTGCAGGAGGGCAGAAACCCTAATACCAGAAAATCTTACTTTTTCAAGTGGAAAAGATTTTCATTGTGGTGTCTTTCTAAGATCCAAGACCCACTGACTTTGGGAATCCCAGTGGTTCTGTTGTACGTGTGTGAATTGCTGTCTGCTGGTTTGGTTTACTCCTCTGTCAAACCACACATCAGCTGTTTCTGCTTTTCTGCCTCTTTTTCCCCCTCTAGCATGCAGATTTGAGGTGAAACAATTCCTAAAGGGCATCCTTCACATCAGGCCTCTCAGGAAACCTATCACTCCTCCTTGAGACCTTAATTTTGTTCTAGAAAAAGTAACCCTGGCTCCTTTTGAGCCTGCATCCTCGGCCTCCCTCAAATATTGCTCTTGGAAATTTATTTTACTAGTGGCCTTGACCTCTGCCAGAAGGGTGTCGGAGCTTCAAGCCTTTATGGTGGTGCCCCCTTTCTTGGTATTTCATAAGGATAGGGTATCCTTGAGAACAAGTCCTTCCTTTATGCCAAAAATGGTTAATGAGTTATCCCTTAACCAATCCATTCAGTTACCTACCTTCTTCCCTTCCCCACAAAACTGCAGCATGAAGGTACTACAATCCGTAGATGTACACAGACAACTTGGGTTTTACCTGGACAAGACTAAAGCTATCAGGAAATCTGATCAGCTGTTTGTGAGCTTTCATCCCTGTGCTCTGGGTTTACCTGTTTACAAGCAGACTGTTTCTTCTTGGATTTCAAAGACTATTTACCTTTGTTTCACACTCCATGGAAAGAGACTCTCTCTTCACCCATGAAAGCCCACTCTGTCAGGGCTATGGCTTTCTCTAAGGTATTCTCAAGAGTGTAGATAACAGAGCCATCCTTGAAACAGCCACCTGGTATTCTATCCATACCTTTACCAAACACTACAAACTGTATGGCCTTTCCATATCCAAAGCTGGGTTTGTTAAAGCCATTTTACATGGATTCATTGAGAGCTCCTCTGCTCCTTGCTCCTCCCTTCCTACCTTGAGCTTTGGCACTCTCCCTCGGGTTAATAATATTGCAGCATGAACAGTGAATAAGCTAAAAGCTTATTTTCTCAATTCCAGAACCTGCCCTTGCCATGACCCTACCCTAGTCTTCCTTCCCTTTATGTACCCTCAAAAGGACCATACGTAGTACCTCATTGCACCTCTCTCTCCAATGTATCTACTTTGCATTTGCACAATTTTATACAAATAAAAATGTTTATTGTTGACCTATTGAACCATGTCAATGTAAAATTGTTACTTAGCTTCTTTTTAATGCAACTTTAACTTTATGCATGTAACCCAACATATGTGAATCGTTTTGCTATAACTGCTGTTATATCAATATAGTTTAAAATTGTACTTATTTTAAAATGTATTACTGGAGCTTTTCTCATTGGGTCTCCACTGAAAATGGGCCACAAGCCCAGTTGGACAAACCCGGTTAACAAATGCCAGCAAATACCATAAAAGAGTTGGGTAAAAATCTTACTATAACCATAGATGTCCTTCTCTTCACTGCTGCAGTATTCTATCCCTGCCTCCTTCTCTCTGGTCTATTGTTTTGCTTGGATGTACAGCCCTTTAAATCCTTAGTCTGGCATTCCTCCTGGGGCATTCAGTTCCGAGGATGGTACCTTCATACATCACTTTTATGGCCTAAAGTTGAAATACTCGTATTCATTTGTTGGAGGATCAAATAACCATGTTAAATACTTTTTCAGCATTTAAAGCATTAAAACAGAGAGAGAAAAAGTATAGGAATATATGGTCTTTGAGTCCCTTATTTAATAGAAGCCAGTGTTTCATGGTATTATCCGATCCAGGTGTGTTTTATTTAAATTGAAAAAAAAAAGTATATATATATATATATATATATGTGTGTGTGTGTGTGTGTGTGTGTGTATATATATATATATATATATATATATATGTGTGTTTAGCAACTGGGTCTTAAAATATGAAGGGTATAGAATCCTTGGATGACCAGGTTTCTCTAAGAGCAATCACAACACTGGTATGTGTATATATATATATATATATATATATATATATATATATATACACACACACACACACACGAACGCGTGCACACGTACGTGTAATCTTATCATGGTAGTTTTATATCTTTCACCTGTAGGACAAAGACCGGCAGATACTTATTCAGCCTGACACATGCACAACTTTTCCAGGTCACTGTAGCTCTTCCCCATTAACCATAATGTACAGTGCCAGAGAACCCGACTTCGGATTACTTCTGCCATGCAAGGAGTCAGCAGCTCTGAAAAATAGCCCCAGGCTATCTGGTTGTTTTTCTTAAGTTCTAGTGAGTGTTTTCCTTTTTTATGAACCCGTGTGTGTCTTCTAGACCTTGATTCAAGTTCCTTTACATTTTCAGAACTTTTCCTGTCAGAAAAAGACGTCTGCTTTGTCATCATCCCCCTACTTCTTTGGCACCTTTTTGAAATAAAGTAGAGGAAAAATATATGTTTGATTTCTTCTCCTTAACCCCTTATTGTTACAGGTTTTAGTTTGTCACAAATTACTTTTGGGGAGGGGAGTTACCAAACAATTGTTTAGGGTCTGTACTATTTCTTTTTCTGTACAATTTAGTGTTTTGTTATCTATTGTAGATGGTGAATGCTGCTGTTAGAAATGTTACTCATTCACATTTTTCTAAAACATTGCACATATACTCCAAAGGCACATGTAACATAATTCTTTTACTTTGGTCTGTTGCAGCACATTTACTTTTCTGCATTTTACTTAGAGAGAACAGTGGCATTTTTTAAGTTTCTTGCAATCTTCCTCACAACCTTAATGTGCTGATAGACCAAAAACACTGCTCCCCATATAGAGACATTCCAGTGTGCAAAGGATGTTGTATGAGAATAAGGTGGACTTTAACCTGGCTGTTGTGTAATGCTGTTACACCTGTTCAGTCTTGGATTCACTTTCACCTTCCCCTATCTATCAGACTTGGGTAGAGCAGGTTGTTATTATTATACACTGTCTGCCGGAACTGTCATGCACACCTTGTCCTTTTGTATCACGAAGTTGCCAACATACCAGTGTTGTGATTGCTCTTAGAGAAACCTGGTCATCCAAGGATTCTATACCCTTCATATTTTAAGACCCAGTTGCTAAACACAGACTGAAGTAGTTTGTAGAGGCTTTACACTTTCACTGAGATTCTGCACGGCATGCTAATTCCTATATTATTGGAATGGTTTAAACTAGAATTTTAATCCTGTTACATGGCTCTCACATCTTTGTTATATAGCAAGCTGTCAGATAGTGGCATGTCCACTCAAGAAACTATTAAGTCTAACTTTCATTAAGTGCAAGAAAACAAATTTCCAGTCATAGTTGTGATGTATTATGTAAATATAATTTATCTGTAATTATATTACATATCATGAAGTGAAGCAACCAATACCTGAACTTCACAGAAGTAGATAATCTCTGTATTTATTAAGGACCTCTTTATAAGTTTGAACACTCAAGAACAGACTTGGAAATCTCATTGGTTACAAAATAAAGCAGCAGCGAGTGTAAAGCCTGAATATGATCACATAACGCAGGCCAATATTTTTTTCAAATCTCCCAGCAATTAATGTAATTTTAACAGTTTTAATCCTAGCTGTACATTTACATTACTTCTATATGGGTACATGGATCAGAAAACTAGACACATACTTTCCTTACTAATCTAGCCTTACCCTGGTTAGAAGATTATTACATGATGACATTAATGACCCCCCTGTCTTTGAATTGCAGTTAAAATCTACATTCGATGCATCTCCCAAATATCAGACCCCCCCGGGCATGATAGATTTAATACAGAGATGTGTACTTCTACTTTACTATCTAATCTCACCAGCACTCACATAGCTTTTTCAGATATGTCTGTAAGAGGTCATTCTCCCTTCCTTGGTTCAGTGTCTGTCATAGTTGTGCTTCTTGAGAGAGGAAAAGTTCCCTCGCAGATATAGAATTCTAATCCAATTTCTGATCTAGCAAAAAAAAAAAATTCCTTTATAGCAGTTTAAATGGTGAGCATAAGGCCAGTTTTCTGAAGAGATGATCTAGCTGTGATCAAGTCCTAATTACTCTCTTACAAGCAGCCCAGAAATTTCCAAAACCAGGTGCAGCTATTCTGATAGGTCCTGAAAAGCTATGTGCTATTGTAGAATTATGTATGTGTTTGACTTTCATCTCCAAATAATCTTGGCTGTATGACCCTTCTATATAACCAATCTTCTGCCTCTGTCCTCAAACGCATACCATTTCTTAGGTAAGTGGTACCAGTGACGGATACCCATTGTTTCCCAACCTAATTCTGGTGACAGTAGAACCCTCATCTCAAGATGAGGTCAAAGTAAAGATGTTTGCTGATGATTAGTACATTTTACTACAGGACTTTCCTCTGACTCTCTATAAATGGTTGCAGGTTCAACTGAATTTTATGAAATGTCTTGCGTGCATAACAGACTTGGTAAAATGGAAATGTTCTCAGCCAACCCTTCAGTCTAAGCATTGCATGTCTTAAAATATGCCATGCTTTTGGCTGATATAATTTTCCCCCTTAATAACTGGGGAATACTTTTGCATACTGCAAGTAGAAACATACCTTACAATAAGACAATGTTATGAGAGAAACTGGTGATAAATGTTTCTTCTTGGAACTCATTGAACCTATCTGAACAATTAACTCTCTGAATGTGATTATTTACCCATCCTTATTATATGTGGATAGTTGCCTTCCCTCTATGGAAGGTTACAGCTCAACGAAGGTGGTCTAGAAACTAACATCAATTTATTTGGGACAGGGGAAGGTGCAAGGTTCATAATTTATTTCTGGATTCTGCTTCAAAATATGGTGGTCTGGTTTCCAAATCCAGGTCTTAACTTACAGGTATTCATGGCTCATACTTTTGTGCATGTCCAACCACATTTACTGCCAAGAATCATTTATCATACTATCCCATCAGAAAATGCAGCAAATGAATGGAGAGAATAAATGTCAGACGTGTTTGCTTGTCTTAAGTGGTGTGAAAGACCCTGCTCTCTTTGAGCGCCTTCAGGTTAATAGAACCAGTGGTAAAGCAAACACCCACTATACAGACCTAAACCTATGTAGTCACATCAACATTGCCAGATGGCTCGACTGTTACCTAACTCAGTGTATCCCCCTTTTCTGGAATATTTAACTTTTCCATATTAGAGCATTTTCCTCACAACCTTTGAAATCAGTCTGGATGACTGGGTGGAAGAGCACGTTTTTCTTTGGGATATGTGGGGGATGTCTACATACTAGGGGACACTCCTTCCAATATTGGGTGATGTGGTGGAATTTATCCAGTCTCCTTGGATATAAGCTTAGTAAGCACCTATGTACCTTTTAACTACTAACTTCCTATGATGGATGGTTGGCTAAGCATGTTCTGACAGGGAAACCTTCAGTTGTGACAGGAAGTGAATATTCAGTCTTTTTCTGCCATCCAAAGAAGAAAGTCCTCTGACATTTGACAGGTTCCAATGCTGATTCTTCTGCATTACTGCACAGATAAGACCCATTTGAGACCCCCTTCTCATTTTATTATTAAATGTGTTATTCTCTTTCTACTTTTAGGTTTAAAGTGTTTGCAGTAATTCCTGTTAGAATTTCTGTTTGTAGCCAAAGTCATTTGGCTTCTATCTTTGACAAATGTTTTTTTTACCGTTTATGAGGAAACCGCCAGTGTTTTTCTCAGAAGTACTGTGTGTATGTGTGCTGCTAGACACTGGAGGCTTGTCTGTTGTTACTCTACTTTATGTTCATCTTTTGATGGTCCATCTGATCTGACATTTGGGGTACCACTCCACTCCACAGAGCTGATCTGCCCATTAATTTGTGCTTCAGTGCCTTGAGCTCCCTCAAACTTCCCATAATTCTTAGTGAGCCACCCCTTCAGATCTCCTTTGTCATCATTGTGACTGTATCTCACTCCTCCAGCTAGCAGCTAAATGGTCAACAGTTTACTTATTTTTCTACATTGATGTCTGTTTTCTGGTTATTTTATAGCTAGTTTTTTCCCATTTTCATTTAAGTGCCTTAGCTTCTTCTTAGTTTTTTTTTTAGCTAGTTGAGTTAATAGTTTTCAACTGCTGATTCTGCATGTCCCTAGCAATAGGCAGTTTTAGCCAAAGAGTCCACTGATGGACTTTGTGATTGTTGCAGCAGTTATGAAGAAATAACTCACTGATGAGTCTGCTGTCTGTCCCCCAAAACAAGTCAAAGTTAATTGACAGAATAGGGAAGCATGTCTACACCTCAGGCAGTTTTACTTTGAGGAATTTATACTACTTGACCCACATAAACAGAATTCAGAGGTCCTGGCAAAACAAGCTATGGGTACTTTGAGTCAGACCTTGACTTAGGAGTTGACTAAACTGCTTTAGATCACCCTGAACACCATGTATCTGTTTCACAGTGCAGCTAATGAGGCAGCCAGGGTGGCAGGCACTGGCATTACTCTACAGCACCATGCCTAGTTTTGCCTGTGAGACTTCATGGACAACTTTAAGGTGTCCTTTAAAAATGTCTCCTTTGATGGATACTCTGTTTTTGGACCAGAAGTTAAGGATAAGTCGGTAAGTGAGAGCAAGATTAGAAAACACTGTCTGCTGTGGAATTTAAATTTAAGAATCTTCAAAGATCCTTCAAGAGGAGTCAGAATGGTCCCAAATCCTTGTGATTTTGGAAATCCCTGCATCAGCACTTGGACTCCTCCTCCTCTAATAGGGGCAGTTGTGGCAGAGATGTCCCATTTAATTGGTGCTGACCATGTGGTCAAATTGGTCTACAAAACCAGGGGTACAGAAAACCCTTCTCAGGGAGTTTAAATCGGTAGCCCTGAAGGCTTGCCATACAGTCCATCTCTGAAGGCAGTCAGAGGTGATTTTCCACATTTTGATAGTAAACCCAGTGAGACAATCAAAATTATTTTCCACCTTCTGACCTAACCAGTTTGCCGAAATTGGTAATAATGCATTACCAAAATTTTGGAAATAACACGGAATTGATATTTGAACACCTGAAGTTCCAGTGTCGAAAGTCCACATTACTGGTAATGTTTTTAGAGGGGGGCAAGCCCCCCAGCACCCCCCATGTTTGGGGCTATGCTCCCCACATCCCCTGCGTATTATATATTCCAACTCCGAGATCACACTACAGTGAGAAAAGGGTACATTTCCCGATCCCCACTGTACTGCAGTCTGATATCAGAATGTCGATTCCACATTAGTGAGTGTACACTACAGTTTGCTTACTTGGAATTGAACATTTTCCAGATCAGACTTACAAAAACTTGAAAACAGCCTTTTGGCCATCCAGGCTTCATGTAGGTGCTAATCTAAATTTTGGTAGTAAACCTTCTCATTGCCTAGCGGCATGGATGCATGATATCATATCCAGATGCTATACCAGATAAGGTCACCATCTCAATAGATGCTATCACATGTTCTGCTCCAAATGTGACCTATTCTTCAGATGGTGTGAATCCTCCTTCACAAAACGAGACCTCCAGGAGGTCCCACCACACCAGAGAGGTTCAGGTGTTTGTTCAAGATTATTTTTGGTAGCAAAGAAAACAAGGATCTTAAGACAAGACTAGGTGTCATAGTCCTAAATTGTTTTGTGAAAAAGACCCTGCTCAAAATGGTTATGGTGTCAGCCGTTTTAGCCTGCTTCAAGGCAAACAACTGGATGTGCTCCATATACCTCCAGAGTACCTATCTCCAGATAAAGATTACAAAGGAGTCCAGGAGTTTTCTGCACTTCAGCATAGAGGCGATCAGTACCAGTTCACCAGTTCAAGGCCATGTCATTTGGTTTCACCACAGCACCACCCTGGTTTTTACAAAGTGCATGGCAGTAGTTGCAGTCCATCTGCAACAAAAAGGAATCTGTGTGTTCCCATAACTTAGATGATTGGCTCTTAAGTGCAACAACCAAAGAGTCCTTACAAATCCTTTCCAAGCACTAGAGATTTTTTACAGCTTTGTCTATGCTTGGGATTTCTGTTAGCTATGGAAAGTCACAGCTTATACTCATCCATTGAATTGTTTTTATTAGATGCCAACTGGGCACAGCTTCATGTTGAGTGTTTCTCACTCCCAGAAAGACCATCCTCCCTTCAAAAATCAGTTTGCATTTGTTATCAGGAGCCCTCTGTGGTGCTAGTTCTGAGAGTTCTGGGACTCAAAACAGCCACAATTCTTCTGATTCCACTATGCCAGGCTGCACATGAGGATACTCCAGTGCATGTTGTCCACACAATGGTCACAGCTAATAGACTCCCTCCCTTCAGCCACCATTCATCTGACTCATTCCTGGAAGAGTAATTTAAACTGGTGGTTGACATCCTCATTGTTTCACACAGGAAAGCAATTTGTTCTGCCATCTTCTTCAGTAGTAACCACAGATGCCTATTCTCTGGGGTGAGGCTGTTCACTTCTAGGAGAGGATGGTCCAAGGAATTTAGAATCAGTCAGAGGCCAGCCTTGATTTCAACATCCTGCAAATTAGGGTTATCCTCCTAGAGCTACAGGAATTTCAGGACCTCTTCCCTTCAGGAGAGATAGACATACAGACTGACAATATGTCAGTGGTCTAGTACATTATCAGACATGGAGGAACCAAGTATTACCAACTTTTCAAAGAGGCCATGAGAGTATGGCAGTGGGTCTTGGATTCTGGTCATCTTCTAGTGGCAGTGCATATTCTGGGAAAATCTAACTGGCTAATGGACAGGCTAAGTAGGTCTGTCCTCATGGCTCATGAGTAGTCCCTCAAACCATTAGTGACTCAAGAAATTTTCACTCATCATGTAAATTTGGTAAAGGATTTGAGGATGGATATTACGCCGGGACAAAGGAAAAAATTAGTACATATATTAATTGCTAGAGGAGCTCCAGTAGTGATAGAAGAGGAAAAAAAAAGATAATGGCAGACTTGTGGAAGTATGGGGGCTATTGGCAGGGGATGAGAATTATTACATTGGCATGTATTTGTATTCCACCTAAAACTGCTATTTTGGAGCTTAAACTTTTTGTGCAGAAATCAACTTTCTGTAGGGAATATTAGTTGTAGGTGGGGTCTAGAATTTGATTTGCAACAGTGAGGATGTATATGGGGGGCTAGAAGGGAAAATATTACAAACGAGGGTCGATTTCTGAGGAAAGTTCTAAAAACATTTGGTATGAAAGACGTAAATTCAGTAGTAGGAACTCAGAATTTACATATTATTCACCAAGGTACAATAACTGTGCTACACCAGACATAAATTATATTTCACAGGAACATGTGCATTTAATTGAGAACTTTGACATACATTTAATAGCTATTTCAGATAAAGTTCCAATAATTACTAAGATAAAAATGCAGGATAATGAAGTAAAGATGAGACACTGGCACTTCCCACTAACCTTTTAAAAACAAAGGATGTTAAGGAATGGGTATTGGAAATTATCTGGGAATTATTAGGGAAGATGGAAAGTGCTTAAGTTATAGCTAGTGAGTAGGATAAAATGGAAGAGAAGTTTAAAAATAGGGTATAAATAAAAGAGAAAAAGATCTGGTTAAGAAGTAATACGAATTGTTTAGGGGGGCTGACAGAGGTTAAAATATTAAAAAAAAATAAGGGGAACATCACACAATGAGACATAATTGCAGAGTGCTAAAGAGAGAAGAAGAGAGTACCTGGATAATTTGCATAAGTTTGGAAAAATTGCTGTTGGTAACTTTTTTTTGATAACTCCAGAGCACAAAACTTTTGGCATAATGACTTAGGAAACAAAGTAGAAAAGGTTGTTGCTAAACTTAGGGAGCCTATAACAAGAGAAATAATCCGAGATCCAGTAGATCCAGTAGAGGTATTATTTCAGCAATTTTATGAAAACTTGTGTAAGCAGAGAAGTGGAGAAGTCAAGAAAACACAAATGGAAATATTATGGAAGATGCAAATACACCAAGGTTAGAGAAAGATGAGGCTCAACAACTAACAATTGTGATAGGAGGAGATGAGATAAATATGAAGTATAACCAATCTGCAGGAAAGTCTCCAGCAACAGATGATGTTCTTCTATTCCATGTTGCATTATTCTTAACATATGGGTTGTATTCCACTCCACGACCCAACTTCCGGCTTGTATACAAAAGCTTAATGCCACTGCCTGTACATGGGATGTCGCACAAAGGCACAGAGAACATCGTCCATAAAAGAGACTTCCGCATGTACAGTCCTCAGAACTTTTTCACCACCATTCGGTCTGCCATCGGGTATTGTGGATTCGCTTTACAGCTACAGACAAGTACCCCATAGGGGATTTAATATGTTGCTACTGCTTTTCGTTGTTAATGTCATCCAGAAAGGACAAGTATAGGTGTGGATGTCAAATTCCACATAAGGATAGTCACACGCTTTGCTTGTTTTGCTTAGGGCCTACTCACGACCATTATTTCAGTTCTGTCTGTCAGGCATTTGTACCTAAGACTTTACGCAGTCGTTTGCCGGCTTTAAATCTCTGCTTGGAAAACCAGAGACTTAGGCCTTTGGCTAGGGATGCGATGGAGGGTTATGCGAGTTCTTCTGAGCCTCCCGTGAAGAGGAAGTTCAGCAAAGCTAGACCCAAATCCTCTTCGACTGCAGCTTCTCTCTCTGACATACCCCTTGAGGTTGATAAAAACCCAGTGGTGTGGTCAGAGGTAGGGTCCACGTCTTTGGCAGGTACCGCATTGGAAGCCGTCAGAAGTGGGGATCCGAGCATGTCTGAGGCAATACAGATGTCATGTTTGGACGACTTGGGGGAACCATGGCTTGTTATTTTGGAGGACTCTGAAACTGTTCCTGCTTCCCTGCCTAAAGTAGTCCTGGGCATAAGGCCTACATCTGCCCTTTCTCCATCACAAGAAAAGCATGTAAAAAAGAAGCAGAAGACGAGGGATTCCACTTTCCCTTCCACCCCTTTGTCAGATTGGGATGCCTTTTTCCAGGGTCTTAATAAGGCTCTGATGGCCTTGAGACCTCCAACCTCAGCATCAGCCATTTCAGGGCCTGCCTTTTCCTCTTCTCCTGTTCTGCTGTCTGCTTCCCAGGAGTCTCCTACTGTGTAGTTGGTGTCTTTTCCAGTATAGGATTCTGACTTTGAGGGGTCTTCTTCAGAAAAAGTATATAAAAGAATATGCTTCCCCAAAGGAAGAGTCTAATGGAGGGATTCACCCGTGGAAGAACTTTCCTTTGGGGAGATGATCAGTAAAATGAGAAAATTCTTTAAATGGGATTCTTTCTGGATCTCAGAGGAGCAAAGAATATAAGATCTGCTTCA
Organism: Protopterus annectens; assembly: GCF_019279795.1. NCBI lineage: Eukaryota > Metazoa > Chordata > Ceratodontiformes > Protopteridae > Protopterus > Protopterus annectens. The sequence continues at coordinate 932,935,492 of NC_056729.1, forward strand.
GATGGTGGCACTTGCTCCATCAGCAGTACCTCCAGTCCTTCCAGCTTTCTTAGATGCCTTTGCTTCTACTTCTAAGAACCCAGACTCTCAAGATTCTGCTCCAAAAAGACCTGATCATTTTTATAAGGTCCCTGAGGATTGCAAGTTTCTTTTTAAATGTCCTTCAGCTGATCCAGCTGTGTATCTGTTACTTCTGACATATCCTGTCGTATTGCTCCTTCAACTAAGTTACTCCCTTCTGACAAGGAAAGTAAGATTTTAGAAAGGTTGGGAAAGAATGTTTATACTTCTTCCACCTTGCCTATCAGAGCCATTAATTACCAAATGCATATGTCTTGGTATGCTCTGGCCTTGCTTTCTCAGGCCCTGTCCCAGTTACCTGATTTAGATGCTAAGTCACTGTCTCTTTATCTAGAAGCTGCATCTTCCCAAGTAACTAGACATTCAATCAAATGTAGCTATGATGCTGTTGAAGCTTCCTTCAGAGCTGCAGATTCTTCTTCTGTTCTCAAGAGGCATTCCTGGCTGCGTCTCCAGGCTCTCCCTAATGATATCAAGACCAAATTACTTGAAGCTTCCTTGGACCATTCTGCCCTTTTTGGCAAAGCGGCTGCGGAACTGTTTAGACTCTGAAGGAAAAAGGTAAGGACCTCCAGGATTTAAAGCACTTGCTGGTCTCCCCATTTCCTAAATTGCATAGGAACTTCCTTGCCAAGACTCCCTTTGCCAGGAAACTTGCTTGCTCCTCATCTTGTAGTCCTCCTGGTACTGGGCCAAGTAAGTCTTCAAGGAGGCCCCCTCAGTGTAAGACTGTTGCTTCTGTCCCTTCTCCCCAACAGCCTTTTCAGCCCAGACAAGGCTTGATGCAGAGCTCGGCTTCATCTTCCAAGTTGTACTCATTTATCTCTTCACCTTTCTATATCCATTTTAGCCTGGAAGAAAGTCAGTCAGGATTCTTGGGTGATTTCAAGTTATATAAAATGGATACTTTATTACTTGGAAGACTCTTCCCCCACTTTCAGGGGATTCCTCAGCCACCCACCAATCAACTGCACCTGTTTCCTCAGTTACTTACTCAACTTGCCAGCCAAGGCCAGCAAGGAAGGGGGGGGGGGTTACTCCAGGATGTTTCAGGTTCCAAGAAAAGACAGTCCTTGGAGATCCATCCTAGACTTTTCAACTTTGAATACCTTCCTGGTGATGCCTTCTTTCAGGGTGCTGTCTATGCAATTCTTCTTCCCCTTGTGCCACCTCAGGCTTTCCTAGTTTCTCTGGATCTCAAGGATGCCTATCTGCATGTCTCTGTTCACCCTCAGTTCAGAGAAATTCATGTGTTTATTGGTGGGTTCTTTGTACTTTCATTTTTTGCCTTGCTTTGTGGTCTTTCCACTGCTCCATGGGTTTTCGCAAAGTGTCTAGCCCCAGCCATTGCCTTTTTAAGATTGAAAGGCCTTCAAATGTACCCTTACTTGGATGATCTGCTCTTTCTGGCCAACAGTCCAGACCTTCTACTTCAATGCCTGGACCTAGCTGTTCCCTTTCTGCAGGGCTTAGGATTCACAATAAATTTCAAGAAGTCAACTCTGACCCCAAATCAAGATTTCATTTTCCTAGGCTGCAGGTTCAGGACAGATTTTGATGATGGTGTTTCTACCTTCTGGAAAATCATTTTGAATCATAGCATTCATAGTCTGTTCTGCCCCTTTCCTCCATCATGGCCAAGGGAGTTCCTGAGATTGCTGGGATTCATGTCCTCTACAATTCCCATGTTGCCCTTTGCCAAGCTACACATGAGGAAGTTCGAGTGGTTTTTGAAGACAGTTTGGTCCTAGCAAGCTCATCCCTTAGTGATTCCTCTTCTCCCTTGCGTGAAAATAGAGCTGGGATGGTGGATGCAATAACTCTGTCTGAATCATGGCTTACCACTTCAGACACCTCAGCCAGCCCAGCAACTTTTCACAGATGCCTCAGATTTAGGCTGGGGGGCAACCTTTGCTGCCAGAAGGGTACAGGGCCTTTGGTCCCCTTCTCCAAAAAGGGAGCACGTCAACATCAGAGAAATGAGGGCATTGATTTTAGCCTTGAAGAACTTTCATCCAGTGTTTCTACAAGGACCATTCAGGATTCTTACAGACAATACTGCGGTCCTTTGGTACATAAACAAGCGGGGGGTACAAAAATCTTGCCTTCTTTGTCACTTAGCCAACAAAGCATGGGAATTGGCTATTCAGTACAGTGTCACTGCAAGCAGTGTACCTCCGTTCTGCTCAGAACTTGGTGGCAGATGCATTAAGTAGATCTATGACACAATCCCACAAGTGGATGTTTCACATGGATGTGTTCCTAGATCTAGTTTATTGGTGGGGTACTCCAGAAATGGATCTCTTTGCTTCCTCTCTTAACAGACAATTTCCTCTTTTTCATGCCAGGGTCCCTGACCCTCAGACTTGGAAGGTGGACCGACTATCGATGTTTCTTTATGCATTCCTCCCTTCCCTTTAATTCAAAAAGTCCTGTTGAAAATTCTACAGGATAAACCAAAAATCTTGCTAGTGACCCCCCCTTTTGGCCAAGATAGCACTGGTTTCCTCTTGTATTGCAATTAGCCAAGGGCCATCACTATAAGTTGCCTCACTGAATAGACCTACTCACTGAAGACAAGGGATCTCTGATTCATCCACAACTGTCCACTCTACAATTGACTTTGTGGGTGGTCAGCTTTTGATTCCTTTCAGGCCCTTGTTTTCTAAGGAAGTGCTTTGGGTTTTGCAGGAAGCCAGGAAACCCAATACTAGGAAATCTTATATTTCCAAGTGGAAAAATTTTCTTTCTGGTGCCAAAAGAGAAAAGAGGACCCATTTTTGGCAGATATTCCTTTAGTGCTTTCTTACCCGTGTGAGTTGATTAACAGTGGTCTTTCTTATTCATTAATCAAGGTCAACTGTTCAGCATTGTCTGCTTGCTTGCCTTTAACTCCCCCTAGCTTCCAGGCTAGAATATAAGCATTTCCTTAAAGGCATCCTACATATGAAACCTCCCAGGAAACCAGTTCCTCCCCTTGGGACCTCAACTTTGTGTTAGAGAAGCTTACTTGGGGCCCTTTTGGCCTAGTGGCCTCTGCTTCACTAATGTTTTGCAGTTGGAAAACAGTACTTCTTGTGGCTTTAACCTCTGCTAGAAGGGTCTCTGAGATTCAGGCATTAATGGCTTCACCCCCCCCCTTTTTCACAAGGACAGAATATCTTTGAGAACTAATCCTTCCTTTATGCCAAAAGTGGTCAATGAGTTGTCTCTGAGTAAGTTTGTCTAATTGCCTACTTTTTTCCAAAATCCTCAATCTCCAAGTGAGAGGATTCTACATACCTTTGATGTACATAGACAGCTCAGATTTTACATTGACAAAACAAAATCCATTAGGAAATCTGATCAACCTTTTTGTGTCTTTTCATCCCAGGGCACTGGTTTACCTGTTTCTAAGCAAACTATTTCTTCTTGGATCTCTAAGGCCATTGTATTTTGCTATGATTACCATGGGAGATCCTTATCCTCTTCTGTTAAGGCCCATTCCACCAGATCAGTTGCATCCTCGGGGGCTTACTTCAAAGGACTGGATGTGCAGTCCATTTTGGAAGCTGCTACCTGGTCTTCTGTTCATACCTTTACTAAGCATTACAAATTGGATAATATATCCAGATCCAGGGCATGATTTGTGAGGGCAGTCCTGCATGGATTTGTAGAAAATGTTTCTTAGTCATCCTTTCTTCCTCCCCCCCCCCCCTGGGTTCCCTTTCAGCTGTTGCACTCTCCCATATGTTAAGAATACTGCAACATTGAATTGAAGGACAGAATAGTTTGTAAAATCTTACCATAACCATAGATGTTCTTCTCTTCAATGTTGCAATATTCTATCCCACCCGCCTTCTCCCTACGTCTTTCTCTTTACTAGGATGACTCATTTTTTACTCTGTTTTTTTTTCCTCATGGAGCTATCTTATTCTGAGGATTGTACATGCAGATGTCCCCTTTTTGGCCGATGTTCTCTGTTCCTTCATGCAACATCGGCCATTTACTTCAGCTTGCGCCTTCCAAACTCTTGAGCCAGGCACTGCCCATAATGCTCCTCTCAGATTACCTCAGATCTCGTTTGTCGCTTCATGTGTCAGATGCATTTATCCTTCTCTTGAGCCTTGGCTTTCAAAGTAAGTTTTATCTGTATTCAAAACTCTTAATCTTGTATACTTACATTTAACTTGCTTCTTACACTTTATTACCATTGCTGGTACATTTCTTACCTTTTTACGTATTCCTTACTTACCATTGTTGGTGTTTCTTTCTGTTATATCTCCTCTTAGTTGTTTAAAAAAAAAAAAAACTCCTAGACATCCCTCTTACTTAACTGTGTCTGTGTCTGCGTGTGCATCTGCGAATTTTTCTGTTATGGCTGAAAAACAGGTTTTGCCTGTCAAATCTTCTAAAGGCATCCCTGGATTTAAAATTGTCAAGTGCCAGGGAAAATTGCCCAGTTCTGATGGCATACCTTATGTGTTTATTGTTTGAACAATTCTCCTGAATATGGACTTTACCCAGTCTGTCATGGGTTCTCCACCCACACTCTTACTGAGCGTTAGAACAAACTAATTTTAAAGGGACTTCTCAAATCTGATTTCGAATAGGCCATTTCTGGGTCTAGGACTGAAGCTAGTACATCTTCATCCACCTCCTCTTCCACTAATAAGAAAAGACCTGCTTTGCTTCCAAGTACCTCGGAACTATCCAAGAAGGTTTCTAGACTGACCTCCATGCCGAAGAGTTCTTCTGCACTGAAAGGTTTATCTGACTCAGCACCTACAGCTTTATCGGTGCTTGCAGCGACTTCTTTGGTACCCACAGAATCCTCTGTACAGAAACAGTCAAAGCTGTTGTTGCTCCCAAGAACTAAATATTTGCCAACGTTTGACCCATTTAAAGAAGGTTCCTATTAAATCAGCGAACGCTTAAAATAGCGAATGCTGTTTAATAAACCATTTTTATTCGAAATGGTAAAATCTCGAAAGCACAGAACAGCGATTTTTTTTCCCAGGGAGAAAAATCACTGGGCTGTTTTGGGGACTTTGCCATTTCTCCACTATGGTGCTATCTCGGAGTTGGTATATTTAAGTAGGGAGGGTGTGGGGGGGGGGCATAGCCCCCCACTTTATTTTGTTTTTGTTTTTTTTTAATGGAACAGCGATTTTTTTTCCCTGGGGGAAAAAAATCACTATTCTGTGTGTTCGGCATTTTGGTGTTGGACATATTTGGGTTGATTATACAGCGTTCGCTGCTATAATATAGACACTTTAAAGACAGGCCACCATGCCCCTTCTTCAAAGTGAGAGATCCCTTAGATCTCCTAAGACTGTCTCAATTCGATCTATTAAGAGTCTCTCAGAAGCTAATATTTTGAGACTGGTGGATCAGCTTCTGACGGCAAGGGGATTATCCTCTGTTCCTAGCAACTCTGATTATCGGAACCAGCCAATGTATGACATCTCCCATTCCTCCTCCAACTCCTGTTGAGTCTTTGGAGCCCTCTGTTCCGACATTCCCAGCATAGACTGTCTCAGTTCCGGTAGCATCCTCTTCTCTGGTTCTGAGAGCTGCCTTGAGCTCCTCCAAGTTTTCAGCACCCGGAGGCCTCCCCAAAGGTCATCGCTGTCTGGCCTGGTGCAAGGTGCATGGATCGGTTTCTTTGGCTTCAGAGCCATCCATGTCCCTCAGTGCTTCGGCCTTTGTAGCTTTGACCCAGGTTTCTGTTTCAGAGGTCAGCTCCTCAGTGCAGGGTGTGACCCTGGTTGCAAAGGAATCTATTTCAGTTCTGGGCTCCCATCCCTCTATGGGGGGGGGGGGGGCTTTTGAATCATGGAGAAGCTTTTTCCATTGGGGACTCAGTCTTTGCCATCCCTGTTGGGACAGCTGTCTACATTCCCTTGACTTGAGCTGCCATCCATCTCATCCCCGGGACAGAGGGCACAAACGTCCCAGGATAGACCCACTTTGATGGTTTCCTCTTCGGACACTTCCCTGCATCGTCCTCTTGAGAAAGTTCCTGCAAAGAAGAAGTGCAAGAGGAAGCACTTGGACTCCCTGGCGGAGTCTGTCACCAAAGATACTGATTTTGATGAAGGGCAAGGTTCCGCCAGGTCACCCCCTGATGATGTTTCCTTTGGGGACATCCTAGACATCCTGAAAAAGTGGGGTGGCTGGTCCCCCATCCAACCTTCCTTGGAGTCTATATACCGAGAGGCTTTTTGTGCCCAGCCCTCTACTTCTTGGATCTCTCTGCCTGCTGAAGATCTCATTAAACTGATCACTCAGCAGGTGTGGAAGATGCCAGATGCCATCGAGCCATTCCCCAAGAGGCCTGATCCCATCTTATCCAGCCCTTAAGGATGAACCAAACTGGTACAAAGGAATACCTGTTGATGCCATGGTCATAGCAACAGCCACGAAAAGAGAACTTGCTGAACAAGGTCTGACTGTCCATCCTTCTAACAAGGAGTCTAGGACTTTGGATAGATTTGGGAAGCACATTTATGCTTCAACGACCTTCACTGTCAGGGCCATAAATTATATGGTGCACTTTACAAGATTGCAGAGGGATGGGGATCTGATCAAGGAGCTCTCAGATACCCTCTCAGGAGCAGTGGCTGAAGGGGTATTGGACAAAGTTACCTCTCAGCTAGCAGCCCTTGATGCAATTTCTAACTCGTCTATGAGACTGATTGCTCATGCAGGTGAAGGGACATCTAGAGCAGCGGGTTCAGGCATAGCCATTAGAAGGCACTCCTGGATGCACTTGTGCAACTTTGTAGAGCCATTTAAAGTGTCATTCATCAAAGCTTCATTTGACTGATCTATTCTCTTTGATTCCAAGGTTAAAGACACTCTGTCAAACAGAGCTCCTCATTAGCACTCTTCAAGAAAAATCTTGATGATTGGATGGGAAATAGGAAATTCACCCCAGTGATCACTTCTGTGGCTCTGCTCGACAGGGGCACAGGAAAATAATTTTCTTGGGTGGCGAAAGCCAGGGTACATTTTTGGCTAGGCTTCTATAGGCCCTAGGGCTAATAGCCTAGTACCCACCTATGAAAAGGATGGCAAGACCCTTTCTGCTGTAGACATATGTTTCTCCACTCCTCAGAGGCCTTACTCAAGGAACGAGAGAACTGGGAGACTATGGCTTAAAAAAAATCCAAAGGGTCTTTCCAGGATTCATGTGGCAAAGACTTTCCCCAGGGCAGAGGGGGAAGTAATGGAAGATATCACCCCAGAGGCAGAAATGGACCGCAAACCCAGGGGTTCAGCGAATTTTTCTCCGGTATTCCTACCAGCACCCCTGAATGGGGGCCTGATTGCCTTCCTCTGGATGCAGTCGGGGGACAACTTTCTCACCACCAGTCTGCCTGGCAAGCATTAACTATGGACAAATGGGTGCAGGTAATAAAATCCAGAGGTTACAAAGTTCCACTATAATTTCTCCCAACATCCCAGAAAAAATTTCCAGACATACCACCCAGTCACAGGGAAGCAGCACTCTTAGAAAGTCAAAGACTGCTAGACAAAAGAGTCATCCAAAAAGTCCCACCAGACCAAAGAGGATCCAGGTTTTACTCAATGTTCTTTTTAGTGCCCAAAAAAAACGGGACTGGAGACCCATCTTGGATCTCAACCAGTTCAGCAAACCAAATTCCGGATGGCCTTGGTACAGTTGATACTTCCATTTTTGGAAAAAGGTGATTGGATGTGCTCTGCAGACCTGCAAGATGCTTATTATCATATAAAAATGGACAAGAGCTCCAGGATGTTTCTGTGCTTCCAGCTGGGAGCCAGTCCTTTCCAGTTCAGAGTGCTGCCCTGCAGTGGTGGCAGCTCATCTCAGGCTGCAAGGATTTTGAGTTTTTCCTTACCTGGATGATTGGCTCCTTATCGCTACCACCAGGCATCAGTTAGAACGAACAAGAGATTACACTCTCCACCCCTGCACATGTATAGGCATAACAATAAACTTTGAAAAGTCAAAATACAACCCTCTCAGCAATTAGAATTCATCTGACCACATTTAAACAATGCTTCAGAAATTGCTTCACTCCCTCCAAAAATACTACAACGCATCAGATCCTATGTTGGATTAATTTTACGAAACAAGAGGGTTCCAGCAAGACTAATCCCACAGACATTAGGCTGTATGGCAGCATCAATCACTGTTGTTCCCTTGGCAAGATATCACATGCGAATCTTGCAATGGTTACTTGCTTTCCAATGGTCTCTGATGCACCTGCCAGTGTCTCATATGATCTTGATTACCAATTGCTGCAGACAGGATCTCCTTTGGTGGCTGCACTCTGATCAGATTCTCTTGGGTCGACCATTCATTCATTCTTCCCCAGCCCCAAGCCATAGTGACCACGGATGCTTCCCAGATAGGGTGGGGGGGCATTATCTGGGAAAGACAGTCCAAGGCATGTGGTCCCAATTGGAGGCCACCTTGAACATCAGTGTTCTAGAGATGAGGGCAATGCCATTAACGTTGCAAGCATTTCAAGATGTCCTTCCTCTGGAGACAGCAGCTATTCAAATGGACAATATGTCAGTAGTCTGATATATCAATGAACCGGGGGAAACATATCTTATCCATTGTGTCCGGAAGCCCTCAGAATTTGGCAATGGGTGATTTTTCACAGCAATGCACATCCCAGAGAGATCCAACCTGATAGCAGACAAGCTGAGTAGAACTATTCTCATGCCTCTTGAGTGGTGTCTCAATCTTGTAGTGGCAAACAAGATTTTCCGTCACTGGGGCCAACATTGCTGCTATCTCTTTGTCTCTCCTCTGAACAAGTGCAGAATGTATTTTGCCCTAATCTCCCCTCAGTGGGAGTCACCCAGGGATGCTGTTCTCCACGATTGGCCCCCTGGTCATCTTTATGCCTTTCCCCTAACTCGCCTGATATCACAATTCCTAAAGAAAGCCAAGAAGATGGAAAATCCAGTAATCCTCATTGCCCCCTTCTGGCCTCGACAAGTTTATTTTGCCTTTCTTTGGCCTCATCTCCTTCAGAAACCATGGATTCTGGACCCATCTCCAGATCTGCTAGCTCATCCAGAGGGCATGGTTCATCCACATCTACAACATCTCAAGCTCACTGCATAGCTTCTCCAATTCCCATGATTAACAGGCTTCCTTCCCTTTCTTCCCCTTTTCAACAAATCATTGTGGCTCATCACAAACCTTCATCTAGGAAACTGTATCAAAGTAAATGAGAAAAATGTGCTAACTGGACTCTTAACAATGGTTTAGACCCTTATACATCTCCTATTCATAAGGTTTTGGATTTTTAGCTGTCCTTTAAAAATATGGTTTCTCTGCATCAGCAATTAAAGTTCACCTAGCAGCAATTTTGAACTTTCATATGAGACTGGATGGCGCAACTCTAATGTCACACAAACTTTGCAAAACATTTTTAAAGGGACTGCTGATGTTAAGACCTCTATTTAAAGAACAAATTCCTCCTTGGGATCTAACTTTAGTCCTTCAGGCCCTTGCTCTGACTTTTTTTGAACCATTAGTGACTTGTGACTTAAAGTATTTGTCTTGGAAAACTTTATTTTTGGTGGCTATCACATCTGCCATCAGAGTGTCTGAGCTTCAGGCCTTATTCTGCAAACCTCCCTACTTAAGGTTTCACAAGGATAGGGTTGCCCTTTGGACCAGTCCAACTTTTTTTCTTACCAAAGGTTGTATCGGAATCTAACATTAATCAGACTCTTCAGTAGCCAGTCTTCTTCCCTAATTTTTCCAGTAAAGGGGAATACTCCATTCACTTACTGGACGTCCACAGACAATTACATTTTTATCTTCACAGAACGAAAAGATTTTAGGAAATTTGACCAATTATTTGTCGCATTATCCTCTCTCTCTTTAGGTAATCCATTTTCAAAGGTTACTTTGGCTAAATGACTTGGAGACTGTATTACTTTCATCTGTCATTCAAAAGGGCTCCAACTTCCACGCACAGTTAAAGCTCATTCAACAAGAGCAATGGCAATGTCTGCAGTTTTTCATGCCAGAGCATCTGTGTATATTTGTGCAGCAGCCACTTGGTCTTCTCCTCATACCTGTTGTGATGCCCGTGCCCTGGTCCAGCAATCAAGGAGCCTCAATCCTCACCACTAACACCAGAGAGGCCGTCTCATATATGAGGAAAGGATAACAAATACACACAGTAAAGTGCAGTTTCCCTTAAGAGCACACAGAGATTAGTCAGTCCAGGGCTGGTCACTCCCTTTCTCCCCAGGTCCCCAATAAGACTCCTCACTGGCACAGCTATAGGGTCCAGATATCAGCCTAGCCGGGCAAGCTAAAATCTCCAGCACCCTCTCTGTCCAACCAGTGCTTCGTGTCCTTGCCCAAGTAGTTGAGACACATACACTTTGAGATAAGAATTTATACGACCACACAGATACTTCTGGAGAAGGCTGGCACAGGTTCTCCAGCTGTGCCCTTTACCCAGACTATATGGTATTAATTACTGCCACCACCCAGCTAATACTTATCCGCTACTCAAAGGCCCTTAAAAGGGGTGTCCAATTATTACTGTGCAATATTATTATCCCATTGGTAGATGTGACTAAACAGGATCCTTATATACATGCACTATACTCTTAGAGCTTAACTTATCTCTACACAAAACCAGCCACAGTTAAAAGGTTTTAAAATATTTAATAATAAATAATTAAAACCACAAGACAATACTTTCTAATACACAGTCAGTGCTAGTCAAAAGTTCAGAGATCACACAGAAATACTTAAAATAAATCCTTAAAATAAATCAGGAGTACAGTTCTGACATCATAGAAAAACAGTGTAATATTTCTAGCTTCTAGCTATGTACAAGAAAACACACTTCTAAAATAGCTTACTTACATAGAGCAACAGGCAGTGCTGTGAGTTGGATAGTCAGACAAAAATGCTCACTGATCTCTGGTTCTCACTGTTTAAATTGCAACTGCAGTTCTGCTAAACATTACATTATCTTTTACACTTTCCTGGTGTTCCCAGGCCGACAAACTGCATTTATATTATTTTACACTTAGAGCAGTAAAGACATTCCACATGTAAATTATGGTCATTAACTTTAGCCTTAAAACAATAGGCAGGAAGCCTTCATCTAGCCAGACTGGAGCCGACCTGTAAACATCAATGGCAGTCATTAAATAATTTTAATTTCAAATGACCAACAAGGAATGCTTGACTTAGCTTTCTTTACAGCAGAGGGCAATGTTGCCACATTGTTTTAAGTTCAATATTTCACAGTATTTACAAATGATAGAATTATGTACCAAATTCTGTTTGACTAGGCTGGCAGCCTTCAATCATCTCTACCAGTCTTCACATTCTAGGCTGGCAGCCTTCACCCATCTCTACCAATCTTCACCCCCCCCCCGGGGAACTCAAGCTAGTTTTTCAAGTGACCCTTGAGAAACGCTGCTAGAGAGGGTCAAGTCTGAGTGTACCTCACTCCATTCCCTGTCTTGAGAGCCCATCTGGATTGGTATTGCTAACCTCACTGTGGTGCTGCACTGACATATATGCGTGCAAACCCAGTCTTCATCTTACCAACTTGCCATTTTGCTGGCTGGCTCTGTTTAACCATGTTAGGGGGTTGTCATCTGTCATAACAGTGGATTTCCTTCCATACAGATAAGGCTGAAGTTTTTGCAGTGCCCACACTATGGCTAGACTTATTCCTTTTCTACAGCTACATAGCATTCCTCCCTGGGCTAGAGCCTATGACTGAGATAAACTACTGGGTGCTCTTCCCCTCTGAAGAAATCTGGCTAAGTACAGCCCCCACCGCATGGTTCGAAGCATCCACCTGCACAACAAATTATTTGCTGTAATCTTCACTGGCTAACACAGGGGGTCCTCCCAAAGCTTCTTTAGGCTTCTGGAATGCCTGCTTACATGCTGGGGTCCCACACTACCTTATCTGGCCTGTTCTTCCTTGTCAGGTCTTTGAGGGGAGCAGCTATAGTACTATAACTGGGGATGAACTTTCTGTAGTACTCTGCTGTCCCTAAAAATGCCCTCACCTGCTTTTTCGTAAGAGGTGCAGGCCATGCTGGAATGGCTTCCACTTTGGCAGGTTCTGGCCTTATCTTACCACTCCCCACTCTGTCCTAGGTAGGAGACCCCTGCCATACCCACCTGTCATTTGCTCGGCTTAATGGTCAGTTCTGCCCTCCGTAGTCTGCCCAGCACTTCCATGACATGCTGAAGGTGCTCTTGCCAGTAATGGCTGTAGATGGCAATATCATCTAGGTAAGCAAGGGCAAACCCTCCTGCTAGGATATTATCTACCAGCCTCTGGAAAGTCGCTGTGGCATTCTTCATCCCAGAGGGCATCTTTGTGAACTCATACAAGCCAAAAGGAGTCACAAAGGCTGGCTTTTCTCTAGCACTGGGAGTCAAGGGCACCTGCCAGTAACCCTTGGTAAGATCAGTGGTTGTAAGATACTTAGCCCCACCCAGTTGCTCTAGGGCCTCATCTGTCCCAGGCATGGGGTAAGCATCCAACTCTATGTGACTATTTAATTTCCTGTAGTCCACACAGAACCTGGTGCTGACATCCTTCTTTCGCCCAGCACCACTGGGGAGGCCCAGGGACTGTTGGACTCTTTAATCACCCCTAGTTCCAACATCGCCTGTACCTCCTCCCTCAGAGTCTGTCTGACTTTCTCAGGCACCCTATTAGGGGCCTGTTTAATAGGCCTTTGGGGTCCTGTATCCACCTGGTGCTGCACCAGGTGGGTGCACCCTGGTTTCCCAGTGAACATGTCCCCAAATTCCTGCGACACTGCTCAGATTTCTCGAACCTGGGTAGGAGATAGCTGCTGGGACATTGCTACTCCTTCCACTGAGGTGTCTTCCCAAGCCTCACTTAGATCAGTCCCCAGATCTCCCTCAGACTCCTCCTGCAATCCACTGCAAATGCTCAGCACAAGGGCCTCCCTATCATGGTAAGGTTTCATTATGGTAACATGGTACATCCTGTGCCCCTGCTGTCTGTCTAGCAGTTCCACCATGTAGTTAACATCACTTACCACCTTGTAGGGTCCCTCTCAAGCTGCTTGCAGTTTGTTGTGTCTGACAGGAATGAGAACCATTACCTGCTGCCCCACAGCATACTGTCTCTAGCTCGAGCATTCCTGTCATACCACACCTTTTTATGTTGTTGGGCTTCTGCCAGGTTCTTCTGGGCCAAGCCCATGAGTTCCCTGAGCCTTGTCCTGAGATTTAGGATGTATGCCACAACAGACTCCTTGTGAGACTAGCACTCGCCTTCCTACTCATCTTAAATTAAATCTAGAGGTCCCCTCACCCTATGCCCATACAGCAACTGAAAGGGTGAAAAACCTGTGGATTCTTGGGGAACCTCTCTGTAAGTAAACAACAGATGGGGAATATATTTGTCCCACTCCCTCTTAAACTGATCTGCAAATGTCTGTAGCATGAACTTGATTGTAGAGTTTAACCTCTCAACAAGACCATTAGTCTGGGGATGTGCTTCACCCCACAGGACTTCCACAGACAAGCCAGTGGTCTGACGTGAAATTGGCAGTTCTGTCAGTCAGTATTTCTTTTGGGAAACCTACCCCGCTGACAATCTCTAACAAAGCATTTGCCACCTTCTCTGCCTCAATGGAGGACAAAGCCAATGCTTCAGGGTATTGTGTAGCATAATCCACTACCACTAGGATATACTTTTTTCCCTGTGGAACTTGGGGTACTCAGAGGACCCACAATATCCATAGCTACCCTCTGAAATGGCTCCTCAATCACATGCAAAGGCATCAAAGGAGCTGTCACCTTGTCTCCTGCATTGCCTACCTTTTGGCACTGCTCACAGGTCCTGCAGTACCCTGTTACATCTCTGGAAATGCCAGGCCAATTGGAGTTCTGCATAATACACCTGTTTGTACGTTTTATGCCCATATGACCTGCAAAGGGAATGTCATGGGCTATGTCTAGAAGTGCCAGATGGTAAGTTCTAGGCAGTACCAACTGCTGTACTCTCTCACCTTCTAGCCCTCCTTCAGGAGTCTGCTCTCTGTATAGTAACCCTTTGTCTCAGTATACAGATTCCCCCTTTCCTTGAGAATCCGGTCCCTCCCTAGCTACCTGCCTCAGGCTTTGCAATGTAGGGTCTGAGAGCTGAACCTGTCTCAAGTCTCTCCTTGTAACCCTTCCCAGCTCCCCTTCCACAGGAAGTCTGGCATACCCTGACAGTGGTACCTCACTGTCAGCCTGGGTACTACTACTCACCTCTACCTTTGCAGTCACTCTGCCCAAGGGACCAACATTACCCACAAGTAGCTTTGGCTCACATTCAGTCTCATTGCTAGAGAGTAGCTCCCTCTCTGAAGTAACCATCTCACTAGTCCTGGCTGCAAGTATGCAGTCTGTCTGGGTCTCCCCCAGGCTACCAGACTTACATGCTTGTCTCCAACCTTGACTGCATGCAACTGCACAAGCACAGGGTACAAAATCATTCCCTATCAGGACATCTGCAGGTATATCCTCAAACACACCTACTTGCTGGTTTCCTTTTCCACCCTCCCAGTCAAGGTGAACCCTAGCCAAAGGTATTTGGAATGGGATCCCTCCTAAAGCCCTGACTAGAGTAGACTGCCCAGGCAGTTAGTGCTCCTCTGTAACCATTGCAGGCTTTACAATGGTTATATCAGAGGCTGTCTCTCTCTTGGCAATAGCCTCTTTGCCATTCACTACAACAGGATATAGCCTCTGGTGGTAGTTTCGTACTGTTGTTGTTCCAAGACAACCTACTATTGGCATTTTGTCTTACCCACTTACTGGCTCCCTCATCATTTGTTCCCCACCTTGCCCTGTGAACACCTGTATGCCACATGGCCCCACTGGTTGCATTGAAAACATTTAACCCTAGCTCCTGGTTGTGTACTTGGACTAGTGGCTTCCCCTGCTACTGGCCGATTCTGTTGGGGCAGTCTGTGCTACCCAACATGGGTTCCTTTAGACCCATGAGCAGTACTGGGGGTCCCATTCCTGTGCAGGGCTTCCCTGCTTGCCAGGTATAGGTCTCCCTTCTTCCCCAACTCATCTGAAGTAGCACATTGTCTATCAGTTAACCAGATCCTCATGTCCTCAGGCAAAGTGCTAAGGGCTTGTTCCCTCACCAGAAGGTCTGCCAGCCCTTCAAAAGTGGTGACCTGACATCCACTCACCCACATATGGAAATACGTGCTCAATTCAGCAACATATTACACACACTTTCATCTGCCTTGTGTCTGTGCTCATGAAACTTTTTCCAATACGTTTCAGGTGTTAGCTTAAACAGTTCTAAAAGACATTTCTTTACAGCAGTATAAGCAAACCATGCAATGTCAGACATTTTGGACAGAACAGTTACAGCTTTGCCATGGAGTAAGGGGGTCAGGAACCATACCCAGAGCCCTTGGTCAACTTCATACTGTTTACATACCCTCTCAAATATATGAATGAAACTATCCCCCTCTTTAAACTGTGGAAGAAACTTACTGACCTTTTGTGCTTCTGGGGTCCAGTTACTCCCTTCCCCATTACCTCCATGACTCTGGTGAAGAGTCAGCATCTCCTTCTCATGCTGCCTCTGCCTCTCTTGTTCCTCAGCTTGCTGACATAACAGTTTCTCGTTCTCAGCCTTTAGACTCATCAGTCTCTCAACTGCTTCTACTTCCAAATGCCTGGCCTCCAACTCAAGTCTCTTTAGCTCCAGCTGGATTTTTAAGTCCACTGCAGAAAGGTTGAGCTGTCCATTCTCCAAGGGAATTATATCTTCACTGCCAGTCTGTTTGTCGTCCTGGTTGCTGTTTTCTGATGCAGCTGTAACCAAGGCTGCAGTCAGGTCTGCCGTAGTAAGGTTTCCATGCACCAGTCCCCTAGCCTGGCACATCTCCACCAGCTGGCTCCTTGTCAGCTTTCCATACTCCTCTGCTGGCATGCTGTCTGCTCACCCTGACTAACTAAGCTAACAAAAGAAATAAAACAATTGTGATTTGAACTGTGAGTATTCACTGCATGGCTGTTTTAGAGTACAAAACACCTTTAAAGCTCACTGTACACAAGCTACAGGATTCACTCTACCCACACCACTACACGCCAGTTAGTATTTGCCAACTAATTAATATGTGATGTGGATATCCCACTGCTGCCAAACAATTAATATGTGACGCCCGTGCCCTGGCCCAGCAATCAAGGAGCCTCAATCCTCGCCACTAACACCAGAGAGAGCGTCTCATATATGAGGAAAGCATAACAAATGCACACAGTAAAGCACAATTTCCCTTAAGAGCACACACAGATCACAGTCAAGTCTGGGGCTAGTTGCTCCCTTGCTGCCCAGATCTCCAATAAGACTCCCCACTGGCATAGCTATAGGGTCTAGAGCTCAGCCTAGCTGGGCAAACTAAAATCTCCAGCACCCTCTTTGTCCAACCAGTGCTTAGTGTCCCTGCCCAAGTAGCTGACACACACACTTAAGATAAGAGTTTATACAACCACACAGACACTTCTGGGGAAGGCTGGCGCAGGTTCTCCAGCTGTGCCCCTTTTACCCAGACTATACGGTAGTAATTATTGCCACCCCCCAGTTAATACTTATCAGCTACTCAAAGGCCCTTAAAAGGGGTGTCCAATTATTACTGTGCAATATTATTATCCAGTTGGTAGATGTGACTAAACTCATGGCTTATTAGAGTGACCTGGTTTGTTTGCGTCTTTCGGCTTTTCCTGGTTAGGGGTCGCCACAGCGGAACTCCGGTCCGCTAATGATTGGCGGTTGATTTTTACGTACCGGCTTGCCAGGCCTGACGCACAACTTTCAACGAAGGTACGCCCGTTCATGCATGTCTCCACACAGAAGACGCTCTAGCTGAGAATCAAACTGGACAGCATCTTACTGTAAGGCGACAATGCTACCACAGCACCACCACCGCGGATCCAGGATCCTTATATACATGCAATGTACTCTTAGAGCTTAACTTATCACTACACAAAACCAGCCACAGTTAAAAGGTTTTAAAATATTTAACAATAAATAATTAAAACCATAAAACAATACTTTCTACTACACAGTTAAGTGCTAGTCAAAAGTTCAGAGATCACACAGAAATACTTAAAAAAAAAAAAAAAAAAAAAAAAAAAAAAAATCAGTAGTACAGTTCTGACATCACAGAAAAACACTTAGTCTAATATTTCTAGCTGTAAAAAACAATTTGACCACTGTATAACACCAAACCAGCAGCAGTCCAAAAATACACAGACCAAATATTGAATCCAAATGTAGATTTAATAGAACCACTTGAACACGAAAATGTGGAACACAAAAATGCTGTATCGTAGATAAGTGCTTTCGTCTGTCTAAATCCAGATTTTATCAAACCAAAAGTGCTTATTATGCATACTCTTAAATAAGGACACTAATTAAATTATATAAAATAAATTAATTGATTTAAAGACATATCAACATCATGAAACCACCCACAATACATAATGTAGAACATTAAAACCCAAACTAAAAATGGTGTGAAAATAATTATTACTAAAAATCAGTAGTAAAACATACATTACAACTTAGAAGCCCTTTCAATCAAAATAGGCTTTAATGATAAATGTTCATTTAATCCAGGGGGCTGGCTTGCTTTTAAATGGAGCTGTCATTTCAACTCCATTACTTCTATTCGATTAGCCCAATTCCCTCCCCTGAAGTTTTTTGTAATCACCTCTAAAATGCTAAATTTGAAACCAGAAAAATCAGAACAAATGAGGGTGTGTTTAAAGAGTGTGTTGTTAGTGTTCTGAGTACTAATGGCATATAAATGCTCATATACCCTCTTCCTTAAGGATCTCTCTGCCTTTCCTACATAATATCCTTTACAACTTGTACAGACACCTAAGTAAACTAATCCACAGGTGTTACAATTACCCCCTGCCAATCTAACTCTGTATAGGGGATCTCCTACAAAAAATTCTGTTATGTTCAAAATATAAGTGCAATAATTGCATTTCCCAAATGGTCTAGTTCCTCTAACATCCTTCTTATTAATAGGGTGTTCATATAGAAATTTTAAATTCTTACCCACTTTATGAGAAAAAGTAGGATAATTACCAAGGGTGTTAATAATATTGTTGTTACATTCCAGTATCACCCAGTTTTTATTCAAAATATCTCTGACCTTCGTACTAAATTATCTGAATTCTACAGACATAGTATGTGAAAATTTCAATCTATCATGGGGAGTCTCACTAGTCAAAGATGTCTCATAAGTCCGTCCTAAGTTGGGGTTATCCTGCCCAAGCAATGGTTTAAATCTGGACCCCCAGCCTTCAAATACTTTGACACTTATGTCATGTACCAAAGTGTCAGGGTAGCCTCTTGCTGTAAACATCTGTATCAATGTACCTAGTTCTCTCTTAAAATTATCAAACATAGAACACATTCTGGCCCCTGTAATCATTTGTCCCCTGACTAAGTTCCTCTTCACAAAATGAGGATGTTGACTATTGTACCTCAAAAAACAATTTGAATAAGTTGGTTTACGGTGCACTTTTGAGGTAAAAATTCCCAAATCCATATCTCTGGTTATATTAACATCAAGATAATTAATGTTGTCTATATTATAAGTGTGAGTAAACTTAAAGTAGGGACACACTCCATTAATGTGTTCAACAAATTCATCTACCATAGACTTATTACATTTCCATGAAATAAAAATATCATCAAGGTGGCATCCATACAAGCACCATTCTTGACTAAACCTAGTACCAAAAACATGATGAACTTCCCATCTTGCCATTACTAAGTTGGCACAGCTAGACCCCATCGCCACACCCTTAGCTTGCTTAAAATGTTCATTCTCAAAAATAATGTAATTGTTGTACAATATAATTTCCATTACTTCCATTACAAAATTAATCGTGGTGTTACTCAATTTGGAGTACTCAACTAGTGCCACGTGGAAGAGTTCAAGCCCTTCCTTATGTGGAATCGAACTAAATAAGTCGACCACATCAATAGTCTAGAAGCCGGTAACCTCAGAAAAATGTTCTGTATTGATCCTAGTTAAAAAGTTCCAAGAATTTTGAATTACGTGGGTAACTGCTTTTAAAGCTCCCTTAACCAACCTGTCCACAAAAATCCCCATTGAATGGGTAGAGCTATTTTGCCCAGCTACTATGAGTCTATATGGGGGGTGGTGCACACTCTTGGATCATTTAGTACGAAGGTCAGAGATATTTTGAATAAAAACTGGGTGATACTGGAATGTAACAACGATATTGTTAACACCCTTTTGGTTACCAAAACACTTTTGGTTTGATAAAGTCTGGATTTAGACAGACGAAAGCAATTATCTACTGTACAGCATTTTTGTGTTCCACATTTTCGTGTTCAAGTGGTTCTATTAAATCTACATCTGGATTCAATATTTGGTCGGTGTATTTTTGGACTGCTGCTCGTTTGGTGTTATACAGTGGTCGGATTATTTTTTTAGTTTTGTTGTGACCACTTTTCCCACTTTTCTTACCTTCTACCAGCGTACAAGAAAACACACTTCTAAAATAACTTACTTACATAGAGCAACAAGCAGTGCTGTGAATTGGATAGTCAGACAAAAATGCTCAATAATCTCTGGTTATTACTGTTTAAATTGAAACATCAGTTCTGCTAAACATTACATCATCTTTTACACTTTCCTGGCTTTCCCAGGCTGACATAAACTGCATTTACATTCTTTTGCACTTAGTGCAATAAAGGACATTCCACATGTAAATTCTGGTCATTAACTTTAGCCTTAAAACAATAGGCAGGAAGCCTTCATCTAGCCGGACTGGAGCCAACTTGTAAACAACAAAGGCAGTCATGAAATAATTTAAATTTCAAAGGACCAACAAGGAATGCTTGACTTGGCTTTCTTTACAGCGTTGCCACATTGTTTTAAGTTCAGCCGTTCACAGTGTTTACAAATGATAGAATAATGTACCAAATTCTATTTGACTAGGCTGGCAACCTTCACCCATTTCTACCAGTCTTCACAACTTTATCACTCATTACAAACTGGATCAAGTCTCGAGGGGATGAGCATCATTTAGCTCGATGGTGCTTAGGAATATTCTTTCTGTGAGACCTCCCAAGATTAAAGTAGCTGGGGACTCTGTCTCACTGTCAAGGATTGAGTGAAGATTGACAACATCAGATAAAGAAGTTATGTCTTACCATAACGTTCCATCTATGTTGTCAGTCTTCACTAATCCTTGACATCCCCACCCTCCTTCCCTCAACCTGAGACTCCTAGTGGACTGAATTTTTTTTCCATAGCTAGCTTCATATTAAGGACACATATCTGGTCTCTGATTATTATGTCTATTATTTTGACGATAATTCCTGCTTCTCTGTCGGTCACTCTGTTGGGCAAACTCGATCTGAGGTAATTTGAGAGGAGCATTATGGGTAGTGCCTGGCTCGAGAGTTTCAAAGGCGTGAGCTGAAGTAAATGGCTGAGTCGGTTCCAATGTTTGGAACCAAGCCCACTGTCAAAGATTAGTAAAGATCGACAACACAGATGGAATGTTATGGTAAGATATAACTTCTTTTTTTTGGAGTGATTTGCTGGCCCCAAAACATGTTTTGAATAGATTAGTTAGGAAAACAAGGATGCTCCATGCTCATCAAATGATTTATAAAAGTCAGTGTATACCAAGATTATATTTTCCCTGTTCTGAATAAGGGATGGACCTCCTTGAATTTGATTACATGTATATATGCTATAGTGGGACTCTATACATATCTGCTGACCTCAAAAGACCCAAACGTAGTCAAAGTTTAGAAACATGAGGAGAATAAATCCTAAGATGACTTACTTAATCTAGCAGAACCATATTGGCATCAAGCTGGAATGGAAATCAAACTAGGAGTAGATAAAAATCAGAAGAAGGCAAGAAATGTGGAAAATGCATAAACATAGTTGCAAGTATAGAGAACTTCTGGAAGAACATCATGTTGATCAGGAACAAATGCAGAAATGGTTACAGAGAGGCACATTCAAACCAAGAGATGAAAGGTTAATTTTGGCAGCCCAAGATAGTGGGCTGTGTACACGTTGGTTTACAAAGTCCATTGAACATGTGGGAGAAACAGATGAATGTAGGATCTGAATTGGAAACAATCCCACACCTCGTTGCTGGTTGTGACATACAAATGGCAGAAGAACTGTATACTGAAAGGCATAATAATGTGGCAAGACTGTTGCACTGGGGATTGTGCAAACATTATAGTATTGAAGTGGTTGAAAAACACTGCAAACATGAGCCACAAAGCATCATAGAAAACGGTGAAGTTTATATCACATGGAATCACCCATTACCAACAGTTCAAAAGATAGATACTAGAAAACCAGATGTAATGGTCCAAGAAAAGAAGGCAAAAGTAGCATTGATTATTGAAATTGCCACACCCAGTGATTACTGTGTGTTGTGTACAGAGAAAGAAAAAGTCATAAAATATCAGGATCTGCAGGCAGAAATGACAGCAATGTGAGAGAGAGATACCCAGACAGTACAGTTCCAATAGTAGTAGGAGCAACTGGTCTTATAAAAAAGAATCTACAATCGCATTTAGATATGTTACCAATCCATGTAACCCTGTGTGAATTGCAGAAGGAGTCATTACTGGGCACATTGCGGTTACTGAGAAGAGTACTTCTGGCTAACATCAAAGATTGAAACAATACTAATTTCATGAACTTTAATCGTACTTTGACTTAGGAGTGGGGTCCATTCCCGTCATGGTATTAGAAACCCAAAGGATTTGGAGAAATTAAAAAGGTAGAGAGAATATAAAATTTATAAAGCATTAGAAAGTATACTAAGAAATAAGTCAACATGGGAATGGAGAACTGAGATTCTGCAGAGAGGGGGTGAGTGCAATTAAGGGAATAGAGAATAAGCAAGAGGGGGCTGGAATTTATTGGAGGATCCAAGGTGCTGGGAGCAAGTAACTGGAGAGGGATTGGTAATAGTAATGGAAGAGACCAAGAAGACATTTGGACTACATGTTAGTGATTGCCTTCCGTATCAGGGATTTATATCAGAGTATAGACAAAGAGAAGGGGATAGGGGAATCCTAAATGAAAGACCTGTAGTGATGGAGTTTTTAATTGAATCTGGAAAAGAAGCTGCTGTTTCAAAAAGGAACATTAGTATGGCATACAAAATAGTGCTTGATAACTATAGGAGTCTGCCAGAACAGGTCAGAGAAGATCAGGAAGATATTAGATATGCAATTCACAAAGAAATAATGGGAGGACATATGTGTGACTCCCAAGTATGCAACAAAATTTAGGTGATTTAGGATTTTGCCTGGATAAGATTTCATAGATACTTCTATACCCCAGTCAGACTTCAAAGAAGTTTTCCTCTGTCAGATGAAAGTTTTTATGAACACCTTTATTGAATTATCACTTGTGACTTAGGCACATTTACATTTCTATAAAATTAATCAAACTGTATTAAGTTCATGTTTACAAACATTATACTTTACATATATTGCTATATATATATATATATATATATATATATATATATATATATATATATATATATATACCATATAACCTAAGGAACATTACATAAATTATTAAATTCCTGACCCCCCCCTTTTTTTTTAATAAACAAGAAACATCTTTATTAAATCATCACTTAAGACATAGGCATTCATACATTTATATAAATGAAAGCAAACCACACTGACACAATCCTAGTTGCAAGCATTTTACATCACAAACCATACTGATGCACTCCCAGTTTGGAACATTATACATCACTTATAATCTACTCAATCATTTTCAGTCAAACATTACAAAGCTAATTTAAGTCCTGCCTTCATTTAAACCTCATTCCTCCCCTGTATGTATTATTTCCACAATTCCCATTTTTTCCTATGTAGTTTGCTCCTTCCCTTTTCTAAAGATCTTCTTTCCAGTTTATCTCTGTTACTATAGTCACTACTTCTAGTATAGTTGGTTTAGATTTTGATTTCCATTTTCTAGTAATTGCATTTTTGGCAGCCACCTTAATTAGGTACAGCAAGGCCTTACCATGTCTAGGCAATTTTGATTCAGTATCCTAGCTCAGAAAAATGATCTTTCACACCAATCTGCCCACCCAACTTCTCTGACATTGCATTCTACAGGGAATCCTTAGTCTCTCAACTCACCTTACTCCCAGAAAATGTTCCCAATTACCCCTTTCCTTCTTGTCACACCTCCAACATTTGCTGTCCACCTGTGGAAAAATTGTTAGCTGAAACATGTTGGAGGTATAATGGGGAAGAAGAAGGTACATGGGAGTATATACTCTGAATGCAGTGAGTTGGCAGACTATAAAAATTCCCTACAGACTACTCCCTCTGGAATACTGGGCAAGCAACTGAGTGTAAATAAGGAAATTATTTTTTGAATGGTTAAACAGGATCTGAATTTCCTGGACATAGTAATGCCTTGTTTAGTTTAATTCTGGTGGCTGCCAAAAAAAGAAATTACTAGAAAATGGAAATCATAATCTAAAATAGCTGTACTTGAAGTAGTGAATATTTTAACAGAGATGTTAACAGGAAGTGGGATGTTTAGAAAAGGATAGGAGTAAATTATATAGAAAAAATGAAAATTGTATGAATAATACATACAGAAAATGTTTTGGATGAGAAATGAGGTTTAAGTGAAGGCAGAATTTGAACAATTTATGTAATATTTTGATTATGTGATGTATAAATATAAATTTAACAATGTGTGATGTGTAATGTTTGTAAATGTGAACTCATTAATATGGGTTGATTACTTTTATATAAATGTAAGTCTGAATATGTCACAAGTGCTAATTCAGTAAAGGTATTTAAAAAATGAATTTTCAGTCAATTGGGGTAAGCCTTGCTGCAACTTGTTCTCCACTCCAACACCAATTGCATAAGCTACTTCACCATACTTCTCCCAGACAGTCACCCAGGGATTCCCTAGTCTGCTAGTGGCCCTCCGGTCTACAGCATTCTTTTTCCACTCTTCCCCACTTACCAAGTTCCCACAGAAGGCATTTGTTTGGAAATTACAGATACTTCTCATTGATCCATTCTGACCTAAATAGACGTTCCTTCTGCTCAGTTCTCACCTAAAGATGAACCTTTGGCTTCTAGATCCATGGGCGGATCTTCTTTCTCACCTTTCCAGTTAGTCTCACCTAGTCCTTCTCAACCTCAAGCTAACTGTATGGCTTGCTGAGTTTCCCAATGGCCAGTCATGTTACCTTTTCAAAAAATGTAATCCACATTTTGTCTGCTTCTCGGGAAGCTTGTCTGGATAACTAATCGGGAACTTGATCCTTATTCCATTTCCGTAGTGGGTGTCTTACAGTTTTTGTCTACACTGTTCAAAGCAGGTTCCAGCTACTCCAACCTCAAAGATTAATTGGCTGCCATTTCTTATCATTCTAGGTACCAGAACAATACTTTGGCCTCCCATAAACTGTGCAGGGTTTTCCTCAAAGAATTATTTCTTCTCCCCTCTCCCATTGAGGACCCTAATATATCCCAGACATAAAGTTAGTCTTTAAAGCTTTAACAAAGCCTCCATTTGAATCATCATCTTCAGCAGATTTAAAGTATTTTGGCTCTTAAATCATATAGATGAATTTCAGAACTACATGCTTTGACTGTTACTGCATCATACTTGGTCTTCAATAAAGATGGGCTCAACTTACAAACCAATCCATTCTTAATTCCTAAGTTGGCTTCTGAAAAGGGCACTGACTAATCTATTAACATTCCATTGTTTATTTCAAAACTATTTCAACAGAGGAGTGTTAGTCTCCAAACTCTTGTCATTCACAGGCTACTCATATTCTGCCTTCTCAGGAGCATAACCTTCAAAACGTAGTCTCAGCTGTTTGTTTCATTTGCTCCTAAGATATTGGGCTCCAAATTTGCTAAACAAAATATACATGTCCAGATGGCTATCCACATGTATTTTGTTTTGTTTACTCTAATAAGGACAATAATCTAAATTCAAAATCTAAGGCCCATTCCATAACATCTCTGGCAACTCCCATGACCTTTGTTAGGAATTTTTCTATTGATATCTGTTTAGTAGGTATATTGTGTATGCTGCACATCTTTTCCAAACATTGTAAACTGGATATAATTTTAGAGGCAGAGTTGCATTTAAAACTTTGGTTCTCAGAAGTATCCCGTCATAATTCCACCCAAAATATCTGGTACATTGGGATTCTTCCCCACCTGTCAGTTCAGATGAACTGATGAAATACAATAAGGAGGCTGTGTACTTATTAATGAGGATCCTTTTCATGCAAGTCCATCAATAGAAAAACCCACCTCCTTCCCCCAACCAAATTGTCAAGTTTCAGTTGTTTCTTGCTTTTCTATTACAGCTGTTCTGGTTCAGGTGACCAGTACACAGGAAACACAGTCTAACGGGATGGCTCACAAAGAATTATGGGAAAATTTGAGAGAGCCCAAAGCAGTAGAACTCTAATGGGCAGGTTGGATCTGAGCAGTGGCTTGAAATCCCAACTGCCATATTGTGTTTTGGGTGAAATTTACAAGGGTTCTTTCATCCATCTGCATAGTCAATAAGCTTTTTTTTTTCATTAGTTACTTGGAGAAAAGAAATCAACAGGTGCAAGCAGTTAGTAAGGAGTCTGAACACTGTTGAGTGAATAATGTAAGGCACCATCTAATTAACCTGTAAAGGTACATTGTTAAGCAGTTCAATGAAAAAATGAAATTTGAAACTGTTGGAAGTGTATACATTTTTTTTCTCCAGCACACACTGTATTTCTTTGTATTTAATATGACAGTGCACAGTTTAGTTAATTTGCCTAACAACTAGTGCACTTTTTCTTGGAGCTTAAAGCTAATGTTTACTGAAAGCATGCAAACTGTTTGACATCCAAAAGGGGAATACAGATAAAAAAACAGACAGCAATTAGTCTGTGTGTGAATACAAGTTGTAGCATACATGAATAGAATAAGTAACCTTAATTTTAGACTGACACCTGCACCAACATTATGTAATTTGTGACAACTGCTCTGTCTGGAAGGGTAAACTTTATTTGTTGAAAATGTACATAGTTTTCTTCTAACTTAGCAGATGGGTCCAGAAACTAGATTTTTGTTTCAGTGTTTTCACTGAAGGAAGAAGTCTTAAAATATGACACAGGTTCAAATGCAGATAAAAAACAACAACATAAAAGATCAGCCAGCCACACAACAAAAAATATTCTGGAGTCTACAGGCAGTAGGTAGAAAAGATAGTAGTACAAAAGACTGGAAATTGAACTTTGTTCCTACAGTCAGAGAATTTTTAAATTTAACAGTAATACTTTGTAAAACTGAAAATGAAATTATCAGAATAAGATCTGTAAGTAAGACTTTGAGATTGGGATAGCCTTGAAATGTTGCTATTGAAATACCACGAGTCTTAATTTGTATAAGATTACTTTGATGATTCAGTGTATTCCTAACATCATACAACCGTATGTGATGTTGAATTTCTTCCTTTCTGCGTATATATTGTAAATATGTTAAATTAATAAAAATGTTCTTGAAAAAAAAAAAAAGAGAGATCATCCTGCCCCAAGCATTGTGTGCATGTAAGCTAAAGTTTGGAAATATACATTCAAAAGAACTGTCATGTAAGACAGGTATGAATAACAGCATTCTATCGTAGTGGCTACTCTGTCCATGTTATCATGAAATGTAAATGGCCTTTCAGATACAGATAAAAAGCAGGTAGTATTTAATTAGTATACAACATAAATATAATACAGTATAAATATAAGTATAAATGTATTAAGTATACAGTGCAAATAGATCTGATGTCATTTTCATTCGTTCCTCAACGAATGGGTTCAGATCCAAAACTCTGCCACTTTCTAAAGATTCTTGTATCCTTCTCTTGAGCTCCTCTTTTACCCATAATGCCTCTGAACACTACACCACCTCAGATAGAGTTTGCTTCTATTATATGCATTATAATCATAAAATACAGTGCTATGACAGATCTTGTTTGCTGTTCTTGAAGACATTTGGGATTGCAATGGCTTGAGTGCCTTCTGGGGTTTTGTGAGTGAACAGTTTGCTATTTTTGTTGCATTTTACAGCTTTTTCTTCTAAACCCCCCCCCTTACCCTCAATAATCTTCTCTACCAGGTTTTTTGTATTTTTCTATTGCCATTGTTGGTAGTCCATTCTTCTCTTTCTATACTCTTAGGTAATTTCCTTGTAATACCATTGTTGGTAGTTATTATTTTTTTTCCTCTCCTTGTTTTCTTCTATAAAAAAAAAAATGCACTTTTGTGGGCACAAGATCTCTCATTTTGATGTCCACAGGAAGTGCATTTATTGTTTTGGCCCAGCACATCTGGGCATCTGTTGTTCCATATATGTGGCCTTTAATGACAGAGCAATAAGCAACAGGAGGAATAATCTTATTTTTAAAGGCCTCCTTCCTGCTTCAGCTCCATCTTCAGGGCACAAATCCCCCCTCAGAAATTGAAGGAGCCCAGAGAGCACCATAAAATGCTGACCTACCCTGTCTCTTCAGTCTACACATGCTTTAGAACCACCAAACAAGGTTTGCAAGACCACAGATATGAAGCTTTCAGATCCAACACCGTTTACTGTTTCTTCTTCTTCTTGGCCCCATGCTCCCAGGTTTTCTCTGGAGCTGGTATCCCCAAGATTAAGTATCCCTTTTTGCAAAAGACTTCCAAGAAGTCATCAAGGCCACCTTCCACATCCTCTTCTGTTAGGTCTTCCCGTAGTCTCTCTGAGTCAGAGGTGGATAGGATGATGAGGAAATTCCTCAGAACACGGATCCAGATTGGGGGGGGGGTTGCCAGCTCCATCTCCCATGAAATCCATGAGCCACCATCCTTCTTTCCAGCCTGTAACTGCTCCTTCTCTGATCTGACCAGCCCTTTCAGAGTCCTTGGATCTGAAAGCCCCAAGAGTCGAACTGTTGGATCCGAAGGTTATTTCATCTTTGACTCTGCCTACTTCCCTGACCCGATTGGCTTTGACACTGTTGGAGCATGACGGCTCATGAAGCCAAAGTATCAGCGTCAGATCCAAGGGGTTGACTTTGACTCTGAAGTTTTCAGAGCCATCCCTTCCTCTCAGAGCTTTGGCGCTAGATAGCTTAGCTCCGACTCCTCCCTTGGAGCAAAGGTTTGGAGGGGCTTGGGGGTTGTCTGCTCCAGGAGCCTTGGCGCTGGTGGGATTGTCTTCTTCAGCTCCATCTGCATTTTGAGGTGGTGGAGAGGGCATTCTCTCAATCCAGAGTAGTTTCAACTCTCCCTTCTTTGGATCCATGCCTTATTCCCTCTGAATCCTGTGTCTGAGTCCTTGCATCCTACACCTCAGGGACAGCAAGCCCAGATAAGCTTCCAGTATTTTCTGGTACCTCCCTGGAACATTGTGCAAGAGGAGGCACTTGCATTCCCCACAGGAATCCCTTACAGTAGACACCGATTTTGATGAAGGGGAAAGGTCCCCTAGATCTCCACCTGAAGATATCTCCTTTGGAGACATCTTAGAGATTCTTTGCCAGAAAGGTGGTTGTTCTTCCCAAACTCCTTCCCAGGTGGAATCTTTGTTCTTGGAAGCCTTTTGGTCTAACCCATCTACGTCTTTGGTTACCCCCCTTGCAGATGAGCTAATCGACCTTGTATCCTGCAGGACATGGAAGGAACTGTGCTCTGTGAAACCTGTTCCCAAATGCCCTGACAAAATCTTAAGCACCCCTGCTGATAGTACTGGACTGAAGGGATTCCTGCAGATGCCATGGTTCTTGTGGCAGCCACCAAAAAACAGCTTGCTGAAGAAAGCTCCACTGTCCATCCTCCTAACATAGAATCTAGGGCTTTGGTCAGGTTTGGGAAGCGAGTGTAAGTGTCATTGACATTTGCCCTGCAATCGCTGAATTACCTGACACATTTTACTAGATTACAGAGGGATTTGGTAAAAGAACTTTCTAATTCTGCCCCAAGGTTCGTGTCCACAGTGGAACAGAAGTCTTTTTCCTCTCGAGTGGCTATCCTGCAGTCGATTACAGACACGTCCATAAGGTTAATCTCATATGCCACAAAAGATACCTCGAGGACAGCTGGTTCAGGCATAGCCATAAGGAGGCATGCCTGGATGTAATTGTGTGATTATGTGAAACTCTTCACAGCATCATCCATCAGTGCTCCCGTTGATGGATCATCCTTGTTTGACTCAGCAGTGAATAGGACAGAAAGACCTAGTCTGCCCTTGGAATCCTCTTTTCTACCCGACAGAAACCTTTCTTTAGGAATTAGTGCAGTGGTAAGAAAATGTGGTTCAGAAAATCTTAAGGTCTTTTCCAGGAATCATGCAGGGATTTTCCCACAAAGGCAGAAGAGGAAATAACTACAGTGGTATATGTTGCCCACGTGATAGAGGAGGTCCACAGAACCAAAGTATCTTGAGATTCTTGGACAGATCCTTCCAGCTTTCCTGGAAGATTACCTGATTGTCCCCTCTCCGGAGGCAGTCGGGGTTGCTTATCTTTGTACCAAAAAGGCTGGATAGCCATCACAGATGACTCGTGGATGCAAAGGATCATATCCAGAGGATATTTCATTCCTTTTACAAATTCCTGTACAAACAAGAAACACTCTTCCCAATATTCCGCCCATCAGTTAACAGCTCAAGAAATCAGAAAGTTGCTAGACAAAAAGTGTCATCCAAGAAGTCTGTCCAGACCAAACAGGATCCAGAATTTACTCAAGGTTCTTTTTAATGCCAAAAGGGACCTGAGACCTGTTGTGGATCTCAAATATCTGAACCAGTTTGTAAAGAATTCCAAATTCTGGATGGTCACTGTTTGGTCCATTCTGCCTCTCCTTTAGATGGACGACTGGATGTGCTTAATCAGTCTTCAAGATGCATATTGTCACATCAAAATGAGCAGGGACTCTCAAAGGTGTCTATGCTTCTGACTGGGAACCAGTCATTTATCAGTTCAGAGCCTTGCCCTGTGGCTCCTTACTGCACCTTCCAGGAATCTACTAGAAAAAGCCAGGGATTATTTGCTTCAACTATCACTTTCACTGGGAATAGCCATCAACATGCTCAAATCTCAACTTCACTCAGATCAAGTTGTGGATTTTATAGGGGCTCACATGGACACAGTCAGTTGTCTAGCTCTTCTGCCTCAAAACAGAGTTCTTATGTTGAAGACACACATCAGACAGATTCTTTCTATCCCTTCTCCCCCCCCCCAACAAAACTGGTCCTCAAAGCTCTACTGTCAATTGCTGCAGTAATAAATTAATTCCCACTGCTCGTTTCCACATGAGAATTCTTCAGTGGATCTGGCAATACAATGGTCTTTTCATCATCATCCCTTAAAACACTTGATAAAATTGTCTCAGGCTTGTAGAAAGTCTCTTCTATCATGGATTTACTCTGAGGAGATTGATCAAGATTGTCATTTAGCCTACCTCCCCCAAGTGCCATGTTGACTACAGACACCTCCCAGTTGGGGTGAGGTGCCCTACTTGGGACAGATTGTTCAAGGCACATGGTCCCCACAAGAGGCCAGTTTGCATGTCATTGTCCTAGAGATGAGAGCAGTGCTTCTAGTGTTGCAGCCCTTTCATAGCGTTCTACCTCTAGGGACTATTGCAGTGTAAATGGGCAACATGTCAGTAGTCTGATACACCAACAGACATGGGGGAACCAGATCCTACCCCCTTTGTCAAAAAGCAATGAGAGTATGACAATGGGCGATCTCATCCAGTCGCTTTCCTGTGGTGATGCACATTCCGGGGAAATACAACATTCTAGCAAACAAGCTTTGCAGCACTTTTCTCATGCCGTATGAGTGGTCTCTCAACCAATTAGTGGCGAGCAAGGTCTTTCTCAAATGGGGTCAACCTTGCTGCGACCTAATTGCATCTCCCAAAAACAAAAATGCAGCAAGTTCTTTGCCCTTATTCCACCTCAGGGACAGTCATTGAGAGATGCTCTAGTCCATGTTTGGTCCTGTGGTCTCTGTATTTAATATAACAGTGCACAGTTTAGTTCATTTGCTTAAAGGCAACCAGTGCACTTTTTTTTAGCGCTAAAAGCTAATGTTTACTGAATGCATGCAAGCTGTTTCTAACATATGGGAAGAGAATAGAGATCAAAAAAGAACAGGCAACATTTAGTTTAAGTGGGAACATGGGTTATAGCATGTGAATAGCTTGAGTAACCTTAATTTTAGATTGATGGCTGCACCCAGAGGCATTATGTAATTTGTGGCATCTGTTCCAATCTGAAGGGTTAAACTTTATTTGTTGAAAATGTACATAGTTTTATTCTAAGTTAAAAGATGGTGATGGGGGCCTGGAAATCAATTTAGATTTTTGTTTGTGTTTTCATTGAAGGAAAAAGTCTTAAAATGTGACAGACTATGTTCTTCGTGTTTCACTGTTGCAGTCATCACACTTGGGACATCTGCCTGCAGGTAGCCCTCAATCGGCCCGAATACCAGAGTCTTGGGATTTCTGAGTTGGATGCTGTCAGGTCATCAGGGGTATAAAACATGCAGCCGACGCCATTACATCAGCTTTTCTTGCCTTGCAGGAGCCCGAAGCAGAAGCAGTTCACAAGTGCCGGTCGGCCACTACCTGAAATTTTCATTTTTGAGTTTCAAACCTGAAGTCCTCTAAAGCTAAGTACCCCGTTGGGGATCCTTTTTTCTTGCTCTAACCAATGTCAGAAAAAGTTAACAATTGTCTTGCCTGTGGAAAGCAAATACCTCAAAGAGATTTTCATTCTTACTGCGTCACCTATTTAGGCCCAGACCACAACATTCCTCACTGTTGGTTTTGTGTCTTGTTTAACACCCGAACTGTTCGTCGGGCTATCTTTGTCGGTAAATTCTTTCACTCTTGTTCTCCGTATTCCGAAATGGCTTCAATAAGCCATCCGACTACCGATCTTCTGAAAAAATGTAAGGATAAAGACAGAGACAGACAGCATAGGTCCAAAACTGCCAATGACGCTTCCGTTAAGCTAGTCGCCAGTCCGCGGGTACTCAGTGAGGTGCTTTCGCAGCCCCTGATACCCGCTTCTGCAGATTCACAGGCCTCTACTGAGACCCATTCGGAGTCCGGTATGCCGCGAGATGCTTCTTCGACTATGGAACCTGTGGATGTCTCTACCTTGGATGGGTCCGGAGCCGCTGTGCAGGCACTGGCTTCTGAGGGTATATTCAGACCTTCTGATGTTCGTATTAAACTGACTACTTCATTTCTGACTAAAACTACCGAGTTTCTCAGGCCCAGAGTTCGCACTACGCCTAGGAAACCGATGACCAACGCACATTCTCAAGCTCCCATGCCACAGAAACAAATGCTTAGAATGGCTGAAGACCTTATTACTTTAATTAGGGGAAGCCAGTCTTCCCCCCTCTAAAAGACAAATAATTGATTTTCCTTCTGATTCTACAGACCAGGAGTCCGATGACTCTGATCCCTCTGATTACCAGGACACATACCCTTATCTACCTATGAGGATTCAGACGCAGAGGATTCCATTCCCTCTGCCTCCCCTCCAGAGGACTTTTCTTTCGGTGAAACCTTGCATGCCTTAAGAGAGCATTTCCGCTGGGAATGCCAGGACCACCCACAGTCCAAAAAGAGCTTGCCTCAGCACAGGCCTCTAGCTATACCCCCTGTCCTGGATATTGTAGATGATGTCTTCATGGAATCCAGTCTTACCCCTGATACTTTACCACCAGCTCCTAGAAAGCCTGACAGGTACTACAGTGTACCTGACTCTCACAAATTTCTCTTTAAAAATCCCAATGCGGATCCAGAGACCATTTCCCAATGACCTAAAGGTATTAAGGCTACTACAGCAAAAAACCCTACCCCTTCGGACAAGGATTCTAGGGCTTTAGACAGATGGGGGTAAGAAGGTATATACCTCTGCAACTCTTGCCATCGGGGCTTTATATTGCCAGTTTCACATGTTGAAGTACCAGCAGCATATTATGGAACTAAGTAAACAAAAAATGTTGATTCCTGATTGTACAGAAAATAAAGATTTACAAGAGTTAATGCAGTCTGCAAACCAAGTTAGTAAACATACTTTGCAGTGTGGTTTTGATGCCTTAGACGCATCTTTCAGGGCTGCTGTCACTGGGTCTGTACTGAGAAGGCATGCTTGGCTGAAGGAACAAATCTTGCCAGACCATGTCAAAGCAAAATTGCTAGATGCTCCATTAAACCAAGAATGTTTTTTGGCACAAAAGCAGAAGAAGCTCTTAAAGATGGAGGAAAAAGCTAAATCTATGCAAACTTTTAAAGATTTCTTACAGGTACAGCCACCTAGATTCAGTAGGCATTGGCCTTCTAAAAACTGGTCCTTTCCAGTCCCTCCCAGACCTTCTCAGTCCAAACCCAGGGGCAACAGACCACAAAGACTACAGTCTCTGGGTATGCAGAGATCTAAACAATGGAGTGCTCCCACCTCACAAACAGGGAGTGATAAGCCACCCCCTTATGGAAAAAGTTCACAATGACTTGTCTATCATCCTTCCCAGCCATGCCCAAGTACTTGCACCCCCTAGGAGGAAAACTCGCCCTGCATGCAAAAAACTGGCAGTACATTACCCAGGACCAATGGGTCCTAAACATTGTATCCCAGGGATACAGATTCTGCTTCCACTCGCTGCCAACCCCAAGCGGGTTGCCAGACCTTCCTCCAAACAAGTGGGCAGAGGCTCAAAAGCAAGTACTTTCTCTTCTCTGTATCAGAGCTATTCAACCTGTTCCAATAGAGCAAATGGGACAGGGTTTATACTCCAGACTGTTCTTGGTGCCCAGAAAAGAGAACTCTTGGTGTCCTATCCTGGATCTGTCAATTCTCAACACCTTTCTGGTGGTACCAAAATTCAGAATGCTTACACTCCAGCAGCTGCTTCCTATGCTAGCCAAGGACTCCTGGCTAGTTACCCTAGACTTAAAAGAAGCTTACCTGCACATCCCCATAAGGGAATCTTGCAGGAAATATCTACGTTTCAGGGTAGGTTCTATGCACTATGAGTTCTCTGCACTTCCCTTTGACTTATGTACTGCGCCCAGGGTATTTACAAAGTGCCTTGCTCCAGCCATTGCATACTGCAGGCAGAGAAATATTCAAATTTACCCATACTTGGATGATTGCCTGATTCAGGCAGACAGTCAGTAATTGCTACTTCAGCACCTGATATTTGTAGAGATACTCCTAACTTCTCTGGGGTATACCATTAACGAAAATAAATCACATCTGGTACCCAGCCAAAAGATTGTATTCCTGGAAGCAAGCTTGAACACAGTTTCCAAGATGGCATTCCTCACTCCAGAAAAACAAGTTTATTTGGCAAATTATTTCAAACTACTGGCCACCAAAACCCAGTTATCTGCAAGAAAAATACTGCAAGCCCTTGGGTTCATGGCCTCATTCATTCTGCTAATTCCATATGCAAGACTGCATATGAGGAAACTTCGGTGGTATTTAAGTCTCTGCTGTCAACATTCTCAGGACCTGGAAACACTGATTCCTATCATTCCTCATCTAAGGACAAAGTTCCTTTGGTGGGTAGAGGCTTGCAACCACAACAAGGGACTCCCTTTCACTCAACCCCTCGCCGCCCAAACCCTGACAACAGACGCATCAGACTATGCATGGGGGGCTCACATGGCAGGCAAACCCATTCAAGGCAAATGGAGCCCAGGACAAATTCACCTGCATATCAATCAAAAAGAAATGTTAGCTGCACAGAATGCCCTGATAGCTTTCAAATACCTCATCCTTCCAGGACAACTCTTGATAAAGACAGACCACACCACAGTTATGTGGTACATTAAACAAGCAGGGAGGAACTCATTCCTTCCCACTATGCAGGTTAGCCATGGCCCTGTGGAACACAGCCTTGAGCAATCGGGTGCTCCTGCAAGCTCAGTTCCTGCGAGGCAAACAAAATTCACTGGCAGCCGACTTAAGCAGAAGTCTACTGGACCCACACGAGTGGAAACTCGAACCCAACTCATTCAAACTTCTAATCCACAGGTGGGGGACACCAGAGGTGGACCTCTTTGCTCCCCCCACAAAACCATCAGTTGAGCAAATTTTGTATCAGAAATCCCCACAACCAAGCATGGAAAATGGATGGCCCTATCCTTTACATGGGAAAACCTCTCAATCTATGCCTTTCCCCCTCTGCCCCTCCTCTCAAAAGTACTACTCAAGATCAAACAGGACAGGCCAAGGACAATCCTTATTGCACCAGACTGGCCACGCCAGCACTGGTACCCACTCCTATGCAGTCTGACAGTAGTGCCACCCTGGCACCTACATCAGACCCCCTCTCTACTGTCCCAGCAGGAGGGACAGATTTTGCATCCTCAGCTGCAAACCCCGAACCTTGCAGCCTGATGTATTCCCTGAATACACCACCAGCAACCAACAGCAAACAGGTGCTGGATGTTATCCTTGAGGCCAGGAGGCCTAGTACTAGGAAATCCTATTCAGAAAAGTGGAAAAGATACTGTTCTTGGAGCCAGTCTCAAGGAAAGGACACAACCTTGGCCACCTTATCTCAAATCCTAGATTACTTAGCAGAGTTTTTCCACAAAGGCCTATCCTTCTCATCAATTAAGATTCATGCCTCTGCCATCTCAGCTCATTACAATATTGAGCCCACCCCTCTTCTCTCACCCTCTGATCAAACAGTTCTTGAGAAGAGCTAACAATTTAAGAACCCCATGGAGAGCTCCTACTCCTGCCTGGGACCTTAACTTTGTACTAGCGAAGCACACGCTTCCCCCTTTTGAGCCTGCTGCTACAGCAGAGTTAAAATTCCTCTCTTGGAAAACAGCCTTACTTCTAACCATCACTTCATCAAGAAGAGTGTCTGAGTTACAGGCTCTTATGGCTGTGGAACCCTTCATTACTTTCCATGCAGACAGGGTTTCCCTCAGGACTAACCCATCATTTATGTCCAAGGTGGTATCCAGTGTGGCTTTAAACCAATCCATCCATTTACCAACCTTTTTCCCTAATCCTCAGAATAAAGGGGAAAGGATCTTGCATTCCTTGGATGTGGACAGACAGCTCAGGTTCTGCCTTGACAGGACTAAGCCTTTCATAAAAACTGCCCAGCTGCTAGTCAGCTTTGCTACAGGGGCAGAGGGCAACCATTTCCAAATGGATATCACACTGCATCCATTTCTGCTATAAACACCATGGAAAACCTGCCCCACAGGGGATCACAACTCATTCCACTAGGGCTACCTCAATCTCTACAGCATTTCTCAGGGGAGTCCCTACCAAGGACATCCTGGAAGCTGAAACCTGGAGTTCTGTACACACCTTCACCAAGCATTACCACTTACCTGTCTTTTCTAAATCCAGAGCTGGATTTGCCACAGCAGTCTTGCAAGGCTGCTAGCCAGCCTTCATACTTCTTGACTGCCTCCACCCTTCCTCAGCTTTGGGAATCAACCCATGTATGATGACTGCAACAGTGAAACACGAAGAGCATAATACAGTTGTGTACACTTACCATAACTGTAGATGTTCGAGTGTATTTGCTGTTGCAGTCCTGGTTACCCTCCCTCCAGCCCCCTGACTTCTCTATGCTTTCTACCTTTACTCTTTTTGGCCATATCTTATGGCAATGGTATTTACGTTTTACTGGAGGTGTTCTACACCATGTAATTGCTTCCTATTTTGGGGGCTCCTGACATTTGGGGCAAGAAAAACTGATGTAATGGCATCGGCTGCATGTTTTTTACCCTTGACGACCTGATGTCATGGAAGAAGCAGCAGCATCCGACGCAGAAATCCCAAGACTCTGGTATTCGGGCCAACTGAGGGCTACCTGCAGGCAGATAACCCAAGTGTGATGACTGCAACAGTGAATACACTTGAACATGTACATTTATGGTGAGTGTACACAACTGTACTTTCCAATACAGATGAAAAGCAACTACATAACAGATCATCCTGCCAGCCAAACGACAAAAAATATTCTGGAGTCTACTGGCAGTAGAGAAAGGTTAGTACAAAAAGTTGGAAATTGAACTTGGTTCCTACAGTCAGAGAATTTTTAAATTTAATAGCAGTACTATGTAAAACTGAAAAGAAATGGTCAGAATAAGATCTATAAATCATACTAAGACTTTTAGTGGTTGGGTTAGCCTTGAAATGTTGCTATTGAAATACCAAGGTTTTTAATGTGTTAATTGTATAAGATTACTTTGATTAAGTGTATTCCTAAAATTGTGCAACTGTATGTGATACTGAATTTCTTCCTTTCTGTGTACATATTTTGTAAATATTTTAAATTAATAAAAATGTTCTTGGAAAAAAAAAGAGAGCATCCTGCCAAGGATTGGGTGCATGTAAGCTAAAAGTTTGGAAATATACAGTCAAAAGAACTGTCATGTAAGACAGGTGTGAATAACAGCTTTCTGTCATAGTGGCTACTCTGTCCATATTATCAGAAACTGTAAATGGCCTTCCAGGTACAGATAAAAAGCAGAGAGTAATAAGTATACAGTATATTATATAAATATACAGGTATAAGTATATTACGTATGCGGTGCAAATAGCTGCTTTGCAGGAGACCCATGTGAATAAAAGTTATCATGTGAATTCAACAAAGGAAGGATTTCATGGTCGACATACAGAAGAGTATTAGGGGCAGAGAAAAAGATGGGTAATAACACTGATTGCTAAAGGGGGCTCCAGTAGTGATAGACGAGGAAAAACACAATAATGGTAGATTTATTATAATTAGGGTTTAACAGTGGAGGAGGATTACACTAGCATGCATTTCTAATCCACATAATTATGGAGCTTAAGAGAATTTTAGGATAAATATTTTTTTTGCATATAGTATTCTCTGTAGGTGGGGATTGGAATTTGATTTGGAATAGTGAGGTTACAGTGACAGAAATGTAACAAAAGAGGGCAGTTTTTTTTTTAAATTTCCAAGATAATATATACAACAAATGTACCTTACCAATTATTGACAGATACTTACATTTGAATCATACTTAAATTGGCCTTCATTCCTATAGTATTTTTCCTGTAAATTAAAATCAAGAAATAACTTTGTTTTTAATTGTATTTTGCTAGTGCTTTCAGTTTGACCCTGTCTTTATTTGTAATCTGTAATCGTATGAGATTTCATTGTCATAGCATTCCTCTATTTATGACATACAACAGTGATTAAATCTACAAAACATTAAAATAAATTAGTATTGTGATCTCCTGATGCATCCAGGATTTGGAGAATCAGTCAGCACTGAATGTTTTGAAACACATCTGTCTGTCCATATTTCTTTAAAATGAATTGTATATCTTCCCTGTATTTTTTTTATATTTTTTCAAATTCATAAAAAGTGTTGCCACTTTTTTATTATTTTTTTTTACATACCCCACCATGCAGCTCTTTTAGTTTCATTCATTCTACTAATTTTATAAGGTATAATATGTACTCCATGGATATATTTCCAAGTGTAGACTTTCCAAAACTTAGTTGTTGTTAAACCTACCAATTTTAAAATTACCCATGTTGTTTTTGTTGGTATCTGTTTCACAAATCGCTTAAACTCCAATACCAATACTTAGGATTAATATTTATTTCTTTTTCCAAAATGAATTTATATAATTTAGAGAAATTTAATTTTATTCTACCATTTTCTACAGTAGTCTTTAAGAAGTAATCTAGAATTTTGGGAATATATATTTTTCTTTGTCATTAAATGCAGTTCCGTTGACATGCTTTTCCTTGTATATTAACATTCAGTTTGTGTGCTCCAGTTAAAAATTACTTATCTGTTGACGATATACACGTTCCTTTTAGATAGAAGAAAAAAATAAAATTATTTCCTTTAATTCCTTCATTTTACTGTGGGTAGAGCCATCTCCAAGTCTTGGTGTATAAACTAATGGAAAAATTGAAAACATTAATTTTAATGTAGATTGTTTAAATATATATTGTTAAAAATAATTTTAACAGCATAGGTTTGTAGGTTTATACTTGGTTAATGACCACCAGGGTCTTTATAAGCCTAGCCATGCAACTCAACCCAGTTTTGTCCCAGAGTACCTTGGATGCCTGTATGGTGGGGTATGTTAGGTGGTAGCTAACGGTTATGTGGACAAGGGGGTATGTTAGTTGGGATTAATTTAGTTACTGTTGACCTCTGTCTGTCAGAGACATGACCAGACCAGGAGTGAATTTGTGATTTCCTATCCAGTGATCAAGGTTTTGTTTGAATAGGGTCTGGGATGAACTCTGCTTCATGTGGATGGGAAGTTTATTAGGTAGTGTGTGGATCCTTTGAGACACAGATTAGTCTGTCCAGCATATTCTGTTTGTTTCATGCAAAGTTCAGGTCCTTGGATTTAGTGTATTTGGTGCTTTGTTTTGCAGATGTGCAAGAGATCCATCAGAGCTGGATCTAGGGATGCCTTATATGCCAAGCATAGATTGCCTCTCAGAAACGTATAGGAGACTGAGTAGAGAGATAGCTCCTTAAAGTGATCTATGTAGAAGAGTGTAATCATACCCTGGATCCTCTTTGTGAGTAACCTTTGAGGGTTTTCCAACTGTTGCAAGTGTATGGTTAAGTACACACCAAAACAGGCATTGCACTCAGTGATAGGTCTGAGTAATGCGGTACTATAAAATAAAAAACTGTAAAAATTACTAAAAACTACTTTAAGCGATAATAAAATACAACTAGTAACAGCTGGCAAGCACGTCAGTTCTATAATAAGAACTTCATCAGACTAATTTGCACTGAATCAATCACAGCTAAAATAAGCAAATAAAATCACATGGCCCATCCAATTTAATAAATTAACCCTCCCCTTCTCAATACCACCTTATAATTTTTGCTGTCATATATTCCAGGGCCATTACATGCATTTAGCTGTATCTGCCAACAGTATTCTAACCAATCTAACTCATCTTCAGCATCCCATTTCATAATAAAATAACTCACTAGATCAATAATAATGAACTTAAAATCAACTTTATTTGCATTATTTATATGCTTTTGATTAAAATGCCTATCAGAGTATTACGTAAGTCCATTCTTTCAACTGCCTTTAAGTGTTCATGCACTCTAATATGAAACTCTCTGACCTTTTTGACAATATAAAAGGCAGAAACCTGGCCACATAAAGCTCTCCTCTCCTGCACTTTTTTACTAGCTTATTAGTCTAGCACTTTACCATACCAGACTTCCTGTAGCAATTATTGTAGCACACAAAAGTGCTACCAGCATGAACGTTCTACAAGGAAACCGCCTCAGTACTTATTATTAATGCCCACCCCTCCAGGCATGTCTAAAGGTCAGTTCCCTGTGCTTTCTCCTATTAACCTGGTGAACTTGGGCATCCTGAGGCAATGTAGGAACTGCCTAATGTACACCGACAGCTCTCTCCTCTTACCTCCCAACACTCAGACTTGCGAGAGATGCACTCATATATCCAAATTGGAAGCCGCGCACACACTCCAGCCAAGACAGGAGTAGCTGGTCAACACTTGCACCACGCCACTTGGACCACATAGCCCTCCTGAACACACACCAGCACTGCTTTCACAAAAAAACACAAACCGTACACCCACCTTCACAGAGGCTCTCAATAAAAATCTACCCAAACAGCAGAGACCTCCAAGGCAGAAATGCACTCGACCACCACAACACAACACTAATCACGAGACACACAACTCTCCTAAACTGTGTGCCACTCAACCAAAGCCCCTAAAGCAAAACAGCATGCCCAGCATACTAGTCATACGTGACTTGATAGTGAGGTTTCGCTGATGTCCCACTCACTAGGTTGAATAAGGAGAAAGTAACAGTCAGCTGCCTGTCAGGTGCCAGGATCCTCCACATAACGCACACACTCAGGTCCCTCAACTTGTTGTTCCCGGTTAGGGGTCACCACAGCGGAACTCCGGTCCGCTAATGATTGGCAGTAGATTTTTACGTGCCGAGTTGCCGACCCTGACGCACAGCCTTCAACGAAGGTACGCCCATTCACGCATGTCTCCACACACAGATGACGCTTTAGCTGAGAATCGAACAGGACAATGTCTTAGAGTGAGGCGACAACGTTACCGCAGCACCACCACCGCAGTATACCCAGGTCCCTCAACAACAGGTATAAATATGACTCTGTCATTGTACATGTGGGTGTGAATGACCTGAGACATACCTCCTTGGACTACATGAAAAGAGACATGGAGGAGCTCTCATATTATGCTGCCCAGGTGGATATGACCCTAGCCCTGAGCAGCATCCTACCATCACCCAGAATTATACCACAGTACAAGCAAAAAATTACTGATTTCAACAACTGGCTAAGTTTCTGTTGTCATTCTAAGGGGATCCAGTATCGGTCTGCCTGGTATAACATGATTGACATACCTCGATGCTTTGCCAGAGATGGCCTGCATCTATCACCCCTGGGCTTCCGGATACTGGCCAAGGTTCTTGCCACCCCATAGTGCCTTTTTTAGGCGGTGTACCAAAGACCCAATTACCAGTGTAACAGCTACAAACAAATGCAGTCTGAGGGTCATGCTGCTGAACGCTAGAAGTCTAAATCCCAAAATGCACTCTCTTGAAGCACTCCTTAAAATGGAAAACATTGACATTTGTGCTGTAATGGAGACCTGGTTCAAGGCAGCAGAAAGCACCCCTGCACTACCAGGCTATAACTTATTCCACACCTTTCAGACCCAGAACTTAAAGCGAAGCTCCAAATGTGGTGGTGTTTCGATATTCATAAAGGATGCGCACACCTCCAGATTGGTAGCCCAACATAATGCATCAGAGATGCTTCATGTGCAGCTAACAGTGGGTAAGACAGTGATTCAGGTCATAGCCTGTTATAGGCCCCAACCATGTCCCAAGACTCGCACTCCACGTTCCTAAGCACCCTAGAGAATCATACTCTGACTTAAGAATGAGGTCCATTTCTGTTGTGGTGTTAGACACCCAAAATACTTGGAGAAATTAAACCAAAAGAAGTACTAGGTGTTTACTATAGGCCCTAAACGAGTCTGTTTGACTTATCCAACCTAAATGTGGTTGTATTTTGATTAATTAATTCTTTTTTTTCTTTATTAAACTTCATTTTAGAAACTTCCCGAAACAGTTGTAGCATTTTATGCATCTCCTCTAATAAATTGTTAATGTCTTAAATTCTTAATACTATATTATCAGCAAATAATTTTATCTTAAATTCTTATATTTCGTTGAATTTGAAACTTATTTCTAATAAAGTTTGGAAGGAGCTGTATTTTAATGTAGTCAGTAATGGAAAGACTGGCTGACCTTATTTTGTACTTTTACTTATATTAATCTCTGGAGAAATAAGCAAAACAATTTGAATGTATGCTTGAGAATTTTTATAAATGCTCTTAATCATTTCTGTAAACTTCCCAGAGAAACTGTGTATTTCTA
Organism: Protopterus annectens; assembly: GCF_019279795.1. Taxonomy (NCBI): domain Eukaryota; kingdom Metazoa; phylum Chordata; order Ceratodontiformes; family Protopteridae; genus Protopterus; species Protopterus annectens. The sequence continues at coordinate 932,978,174 of NC_056729.1, forward strand.
ATACTTTAAATGCCCATTATACATTATTGAATGTTTTTTTCCTAAATCTAAGCTTTCTGCGGTCATTTTAAGATTTTGATTTAACGTAATATGCTTATGATTCTTTTGATGGTGTCAAGTGTTTGCCTATTTTTTTAAAGACTGTTTGGTCCTTATGTATTAAATTATTTACTATTTATTTCATTCTGCTAGTAATTATGGATGTAAAATGTTCTAATCCAGATTTAGGGGAGAGAGACAGAGAGAGGGTAGGTCTATATGAAGCACGCAATTCAGGGTCATTTCCTTGCCTTGTATTAGGGAATGTTAATGACTAATTCCATGAAGGTGGGTATTGTATTATTTTAAACTAAAAAGAAAACCCTTTAATTACATTTATTAATGCATTGGCGCACAGTTTGTAAATTTCTGATATAATCTCATCATCTAATGTTTTTATTTTTTCAGATTTTTAATTTTTTTCTTGATCTCATTCATTTTCATTAATTCCTTGCTTTGCTCTATACTGAATTTAATACTAATATCATTTAATACATTCTCCAATACTGCTTAATTTACTTTCCCATGATCTACTTAATTCAAACCTATGTAAAACTTCCTAAGTGCTTGTAGTATCTTTTCAGTGGCCCATATTTTGTTGGGGACTCTTGTTTTTTTTTTGTTATTTTGTTTGCTTTGCTAATTAACTTTGATTTGCTAGCAAGTCTGTGTAGCCCTTTTGATGTTGAAGCATATGAAAATAATTTAATCTCTCTTTTGAACTTAACATTTTTTTGTATGGATGTTACATCTTTGTCCCATTTTAGATTCTGTTATTGCATCAAGTTATAATTTTTCAGTGCAAGTAAATCTTTAGATAGTCTCACATGACAGCATCATCTATATCTCCATTCGATGCATTCCTTAATCTCTTTCTCTAACCATTCTTTAAAATCAGTTTGCTTTGCATATAAGCCAGAATTCTGCTGATCAAGTTAGATTTCTGAATATTTTCTTAACAATTGCAACATGGTGCTTTTTGTTGTGGCAAGGGACATAGTATTCCTACTGCTTTTCTAATTTTGTTTTGGAAGTAATTTGCAATATGTTCATAGGTTGGTACTAGGCTATTGGCCTTAGGCCTATACAAGCCTAGCCATAACAATTCCCTGGGTATTTCTTCCCACAATATTTACTTCCCTGGACCTCTGTCTAGCAGGGCGGCTGATGTGATTCCCGGGGTGAATTTCATATCTCCCATCCAATCGTCAAGGTTCCTTTTGAAGAGGGCCAAGGAGGCACTCTGCTTGACATGTATGGGCAGTCTATTCCAGAGTATGGGAAGTCTATGGGTCAGGAACCTATCCCTCCAGCATGTTTTGTTCATTGTGATGACAAGGTTTAGATCCTTGGAGCGTGTCGCTCTGAGGGATTGGGATTTCTTTAAGTGGAGCATGTCTAACAGCTCAGGGTCTGACATGGCCTTGTATGTTAAGCAGAGATCGCCTCTGAGTAGACTATATGCCACAGAGTATAGCTGGAGTTATTTTAGACGGTCAGTATAGGGCATCTGCTTTAGGCCTGTGATTCTTTTAGTGAGGTATTTCTGCGGTCTTTCCAGCTGTTGCAGATGTCTTGTGAGGGTACAGACCAAATGGGGCATTGTACTCTATAATGGGTCTAATGAAGGATGAGTACAGTGGGACAATGACCTCCTTTTTTCTGGATGAAAAGCCCTTAGTGATGGTGTGCCACATAGAAGGATTTCCTGACTGTTGTGGTGATGTGGTTATCGAACGTGAGACTACTGTCCACCTGTGTCCCCAAGTCTCTCACCACACTTTCGGTGTTTAGTGTACTGCCACCTATGTGGTAATTCATGGGTACATGTTTTTTTCCAAAGGGGATAACTATACATTTTCTGGCATTAAGCCTGAGCCCATGGCTCTGGCACCAAGCATCTGTTTCTGTAAGGCCCTTTTGTAGAATATCCGCATCATTTGGGGATTCAGTAATGGCTCCCAGTTTGTAGCCAGAGTCCCTTAGTGTTGGCCTGTACTTCAGAGACGTAGATGCCAAACAAGAGTGGTCCCAGGACTGAACCCTGAGGTACTCCACTTGTCAGTTGTCTGGAGCTGGATTTGGAGTCCACTACTTTTACAGTCTGGGTTCTGTCACGCTACTGTTACAGTCTGGGTTCTGTCAGTAAGCCAGTTGGCAACACATCGAGTGACATAGGGATTTATGCCCAGCTTAGTAAGTTTATCTATGATTCCAGAGTGGGGGATGGTGTCAAAGGCCTTGGCGAGGTCCAGATAGGCTGTGTGGACCGCCTTACCCTCGTCCACAGCTCTGGAGACTAATTCGAAGAAGTCAGTCAGGTTCAGGAGACAAGATCGGCCCTTCACAAACCCAAACTGGGTGGGGTCCAGTGTCTGAAGTTTGCTAGTGTGTTTGTTTATAAGTTCCATGATAATGCGTTCCATCCCCTTGCAGATCAGGCTCGTCAGACTGATGGGACAATAGCTCCCAGGATACAAGGTGGATCCCCCCTTGTGGAGTGGGATAACTGTAGCTGTGCACCACTCAGTGGGCACGAAGCCTGAGGTGAGGCTATGATTAAACATGACACTTAGGTGAGGTGCCAGTTCATTTTGTAGTTCATGTAGTACACAGAAAAACCAAAACTAGAAGCAAAACCAAACCACGAATACAAACCACTTGGCACCACAGGACCTGGAAGCAGGTACACAAAAGCTTTCAAAATAAGCAGTAGAAGAAATCAATTAGCTGCTAGGTCTCCAATAAGATCCTTTAATATGACAAGGCAAAGTTAAAATCACAGTCTCTTCCAAGCGCTTTCACTCGACCACTTGCGAGCTTTTTCAAGGCAAAAAAAAAAAAAAAAGCCTTGAAAAAGCTCACAAGTGGTCGAGTGAAAGCGCTTGGAAGAGACTGTGCTTTTAACTTTGCCTTGTAATATTAAAGGATCTTATTGGAGACCTAGCAGCTGATTGATTTCTTCTACTGCTTATTTGAAAGCCTTTGTGTACCTGCTTCCGGGTCCTGTGGTGCCAAGTGGTTTGCATTCATGTAGTACACAGCCCGGGATGTCATCTGGTCCCATGGATGCTGTATTCTTAGCTTTGGAGAGTGCGGTTTCAACCTGTGTGGCCGTGATTACCGGAATTTGGCAATCTTTTCGTATTGAGATGGGGCATTTAGGTGGTGAGAGGGGTGTTAAGTTGGCACTAAATCGATCTGCCAGGATATTGGCAATATCCTCGGGATCCGTATATTTCATGCCATTCTGTTGTAGCTCAGAGCATATCTGAGCATTGCCATTTAGATTCTTGACATAACTATAGAATGCCTTGTGGTTGTCTTTGGAATCTTTGGCAATTTTATTTTCGTAACCAGCTTTGGAGGATTTTATGAGGGATCTCAGCTTCTTACTGAGGCTGGTAAGGAAGTTTTTTGCATCCTGGGATTTTCCTCTTTTCTGCAACAGTTTCTTTCTTCTATGTAATCTGTCACTTTTGATTTGTGTACCAAACTTAATCACTTCTTTAAGGTTTAAATAATCATTCCATTTCTTCAGTGTCTTTGCAGGAGGCAATGTGCTAGGTTCTTTTTGTGCGTGTGTTATCACGCTCATCTAAAAAAGTTTAAAGTCTCCTCCCATTATTTAGGCTAACTTTTAGATTTCTTTACTACTATTTGAAAGTAATTAGCTATTTTAGATTCAACTTGTGGAAGCCAAAACATGTTTACTATTGTGAAAATTATTTTATTAAGTTCTAAGGTTACTAATGGAAGCATTCCCTTATTTTCAGTACATTTAAATATTTATTTGGGAAAATGCTGCTTTTTTACATAATGTAAATGCAGCAACTAAAATGTCATTCTTATTGTGTATGTGCTTAATATCATTTCCAAACAAAAGGTTTTTGAAGTAGTACTACATCAGCCTTGTTTAATCTTAAGAACTTAAACATTGATCTTCTATTATTACCACTGATGTCATTTATATTAACCTGTAAAACCTTCAAAGTGCTAATTTTTCTTCTTTTTCCCCCTATTAAATTGTTTAATAAAATCTGGTCAAATATGTTAATACTTACTAATAAACATATTAGACTACTACTTATGTAGTGGGTGACTCTAATATTAAAAAAAATTCTTCGGCTATAAAACAAAATCTATAATGTATGAAATACAACAAAAATGTGTGTGTGTGTGTGTGTGTGTGTGTGTGTGTGTGTGTGTGTGTGTGTGTGTGTGTGTGTGTGTGTGTGTATGTATGTATATATATATATATATATATATATATATATATGGATTCACTTCAGAAGATCGAATTTCCAAAATCTCGAGCTGCAAATAACCGAAACCAAAAGCTCGAGTTTCGGAAACTCGAACTTCTGAAGGGAAACCATAAAAAAAAAAAAAAAAAAAACACAAACTTTGCTTAAAGCCCCCCTGCACCCCCACACACCCCTACTTAGATATACCAACTCCAAGATCGCGCTACAGTGGGAAGATGGGAATTCTCCCGTCTTGCGCTGTATGCGGAAGCGCAAAACGGGAGATTTCTCACTTCCTGCAAACACCACAAAGCAAATAAAACATTACGTACACACAAGGCGTACAACAATACTTGCCTCTGTGTGCACGTAATGTATTAAGGTAAGTAAAGTCTTATTTCTAAACACTACACACATTCCATTTATTAAAATCTCGATCATATGGTCTCGACTATATGAAATTCGAGATTTCAATAATTCGATTATGTGAAGTGTTCCCATATATATATATATATATATATATATATATATATATATATATATATATAAATAAACTTTTTAATTTTTCATTTTTTTTCTTCAGACATATCAGAAAAAATACTTCTGTTGGTATAAGATCCCAAATTCTGATGCCCCACACAGGGAGCATGTGTTTTGCCTAGGAGCTTCTCACTTAAATATGGGCTACACACACACACACACACACACACACACACACACACACACACACACACACACAATCTTTCCTTTTTCAGCTTTTCTACCCCTTTTCATTCTGTTCATTCTAAAGTCAAATATTTCTTCTTATATATCTGTTTTTCCTTTTCCTTTTATTTCGGGTATCTTTTCTTTATATTTCCGTGCGTATAATGGATCATTTTTAAATTGTCCATATTTAATAAGACATTCAGTATACACTTGTATATTTTAATATCTCTCCAACAATATTCAAATTCCCTTTTTTAAAGTACTTTCATTTGTGAGCATAATCAGCCCTATTTTACCTATAATTCACTTAAATGTTTCAGAGTTTATATACCTTAGTGGAGTAAATCCAAAAGTGTTCATACAACTCTGTCTTTATAGTCAAACATCAAATCATTTAACTACATATTTATCTATTTTACAACTGTTTTAATCTTAAGTTTGTGATCTCAAATTCTAAAGGATTACATAGAGTAATATATATCCCTCACTCCAAACTACAGTTCTTATTTTAGAACACAGCAGCTCATTTTGATTTATCCCTACTATCAAAGGAGGCTGTTTTATGTACATTTCTGTATTACATGTTTACAATTCTTTTTATGTCGGAGCAAGCAGTAAAACCTCTTTCAGACTAATGAGTAAAAACATCATCTATTTAATTTTAATTAAATATTTGTAAATTGACACTGACTGCTTATTATGTGCATTCATTGTGTATTCCTTTGCTTCTCTTCAATGAATTGATCTACACTGTCCTTCCAGTATAAAAATCAGTAGTGCTAAAACATAATTGTCATATATTAACATCTGTTTAACAACTACAGAAGTTTAAGGCATATAACTATGGATATCTTTTGAATTGTCAGCCTAATGTACTAAAGTTTGTTCTGATTAGAAAGTATGAGGAGTGGTCTGTCTGCAGTTTTTTCTTGTGAGAAAAAACATGATTTAAGTTTATTTATTTTTACACAGGTCACTTCTCATTGTTTTCAGTGAGTCTGTTACTTCTTCCAGGGCTATGGCCACTGGCACTGTTTTTTTTTTTTTTTTTTCTTTTGAACACCTTTAATCTGATGTTGCCTTTTCATTCGTTAATCATCTATTGGGGTATCGGATCCAACCTTGGATCTGATTCGGTTGCATTTACTAAACTCTGGGATCCAACTCTCAAGCTTCTCCCTTTACCCATAACATCCTGGTCAACCTGCTATACCTCAGATCTTATTTGCTGCCATTTTGCTATAGATGTGGATCCCTCTGAGAGCTTTTGGGTGTTGTATACTTTTTCTGAGAGTTCAGTCACTTACATTTTTTCTGTTAAACTTTTTTTTTCTCTCATCACCTACCTCCCTTACCTAGTTTTTGAATTTTCTTTGTGTAAGTTTCAAATTCTACTTTCTTTTCTACCTAAGGTAGCTGTCAGTACCATTGTTGATACTTATCTTCCTCTTCTCTCCCTTTTTTTTTAAACCCTGCAGAGAGTATTCTTTATACCCTACCATTTTTGGTAATGTGTGTGTGTGTGTATGTGTGTGTATATGTGTCAAGATCCCTAATTCTGATGCCCCACACAGGGCGCATGTGTTTTGCCTCAGAGCTTCTCACTTAAAGTATGGGCTGCATTTGTACAGCATTTAATTCCAGGGCCCTTGGTGACCATCCGAACAAATTAGTGCTGAAGGGCTTGTTGCCACCACCTTTTTCTTCTGCTCCAGGGCCTCAAACCCCAATGAAGTCATCTAAAGCTTCTTCAGAGATGAAAGAATCATGAAACACCCCACTCTCCTAAGTCTACTCTGTCTTCGGAGCCTCCTCTTAAAATTCAAAAGAAATCAGATCCGAAATAAAAACAGATCTAACATCCTAGGATCTGGAAACTTCTCTTACTAAGTCTCCAAAGACCTGGTCCTCAGGGTTCTTTGTAGAGTCTGTTTCTCCTTGACTTCATGCTCCTTTCCTTCAGGAGACCCTCAAAGAGAGAGTCTCATCCGCAGTCCACTACTTCCTCCATCAGGTCCTCCAGGAGCCTTTCAGAATCCGAAGTGGGTAGAATGACGAGGAAGTTCCTCAGAGCTTAGATTCAGGTGGGGGTTACCCCACCTCCTTCTATCATTGGAGCCATGAACCTTCCTTCTACTTCCAATGCTGTGATTTCTCCTTCTCTGACCAACCAGCAATTTCTGAACCTTCAGATCCAAGACACCCAAGAGTGTTGACAGCTGAATCCAAAGACAGCCAGATCCTCGACCCTGACTGCTTCTGTGATTTGTTCAGCACAGATTCCTTTTGACCAGGATGGCTCTTGGAACTGAAGCATCGGTGGCAGGTCTGGGGGGCTGAGTTCCACTCCAGGGTTGTTGGAAACATCCCTGCCCCTTGGAATCAGAATTGGACAGCTCTGGTCCAATTCCCCTTTGAGGCACAGGGGCATGGTGGCATTGGAAGCTTCAGTTTCGGTACGACCAGCCACTGTGTGTCTCGGTCCTTCTGCTTTCAAGGTGGTGGAGAGGGTTTCCCTCATCTGAGATGACTAATCTTTCCTGTTTGGATCCTACAAACCTGGCTCCTTTGTGTCCAAGCTCTGATCCTCTCGGGCATATTTTGCAGGGACCGCAAGCCCCATCAGTTGTCCAGACAGTCCCCCTCGAGGACTTCCCCTCTCTTCAGACACGTCTTCAGACCATCCTACTAAGGAATTTCCCTGTAAGAGCACATCCATCTCTAATGTGTCCATGAGGCTCATTTCCCATGATGCACAAAGTGCCTCATGGGAAGCTGGTTCAGGCATAGCCTTTAGGAGACATGCCTGGATGTACTTGTGTGACTTTGTGGAGCTTTTCAAGTCTTCTTTTGTCAGTGCTTCCTTTGAAGGGAACATCTTTGTTTGACCCTGCTTTTAAGGAAACACTTTCCCAGAGTGAACAGGATGGAAGTACCTTGTCTGCTGTTGGAGTACATTTTTATACTCCTCAACAATCCTTTTCCAGGAATCAAAGAGAAGGCATGAAACTGTGGTTCTGTAAGTCTCTGGGTCCTTTCCAGGATTCATGCAGGGATATCTCCCCCAGAGGCAGAGGGGGGGGAGTTCAAATGGAAGATGCTATCCTCATGGCAGGGGAGACCCGCCGAACCAAGGTTTCTGAGATTCCTATTCGAATAAATCCTTTCAGCATTCCTGAAAGGTTACCTGACTGCCCACCTTTGGAGGCAGTTGGGGTGTGCTTGTCTCTGCAAGTAGGCACCTGGGCATCAGTAACAAAATGTTCTTGGGTGCTAAAAATCAAATCCAGAGGTTATTTCATACCATTTTCCCAGATTCCCCCAGCCACAAGAAAAATGCTTCTTGATGTCCCTCCCAATCTGAGGGAGGCAACAGCTCAAGACATTCAAAAGCTACTAAACAAAGGAGTCATCCAGAGGTCCCCACCAGACAAGAAAGGATTTGGGACTTAAGATTCCTTTTAATACCAAAGAAAACCAAAGACCTGAGACCAGTTCTGGATCTTAGCAAACTAAATCAGTTTGTGAAGAAGTCAAAGTTACTAATGGACATGGAGCAGCTCATTCTGCCATTTCTACACAAGGACAAGGCTCTATATTAGAGCATCGAAATCTTCTTTCATTGACCCCTGTTCATCAAAACTAACTTCAGCAAATATCAACATTTTTTTACAAAGTAAGTAACCAATTAAAGAACACTACAACTTTTCCCTTTTCCCCACCGTAGTGCGATCTGTGAGTTGGTATATATAGTTGGGGTAGGGGGCTTGATTTAGTGTGTATGTGTTTTGGTGGGGTAGTGGCCATTTGGTTACTTACCCTGTAAAAATGTTGATGTTCGGTGAAGTTAGTTTCGATGGATAGAGGTCGATGAATAAGCCGTCGATGAAAGAAGATTCTGGCGATCTAATGTAGACCACAAGGATAATTGGATGTGCTGCATCAATCTTCAGGATGTCTACTATCACTTCAAGATGAACAGATGAGCCAGAAGATTTCTGCTATTTCGGCTGGTGCTCAGTCACTATCAGTTCAAAGCCCTGCCCTTTGGTCTCACCACAGCCCCAGGATGTTCAAATGTAGGACAGTGGTAGTAGCTCATTTGAGACTGTTTGGATACTATTTCCATACGTAGACGTCTGGCTCCTCACCGACCCAACCAAGCTAGATTTCTAGAGAAATCTAGGGGCTGCTTGCTCCAGTTATGTCCGTCTCTAGGCATCTCAGTCAACATATGCAGGTCTCATCTTCACCTCTTCATAGCCTAGAGTTCATAGGACTCAGCTGAACACAGTCAGTCAGATAGCATTGTTTCTACCACATTAAATAAGGACCATCAGGTGCCAAGTGGCGGAATTATCGCACACATTTCTCCCCCAGCCAGACTTGTTCTTTAAGGCCCAAGGGTGAATGGCAGCTGCCGTAATCTTAGTTCCTATGGCTCATTTTTATATGAGCATTCTTCAGTGGAGCATATCTGTTCACTGTTCAATTCTTTGCCCTTTCTGATCAAACTCATTTGAGTTTGCAGAGAACATCTTAGTTGGTGGATTCAGTCAGACAAAGTTTCACAAGGCCACCCTCTTGTACATCTGCTGCGGGTAACCACATTAATCATGGATGCCTCCCAACTGCGGTGGGGGGGGGCATTTCTTGGGATGGACAGTCCAAGGATTGTGGTCCCCTGAAAAGGCTAATTCACACATCAGTGTCCTAGAGATGAGAGCAGTCTTCCTAGCGTTGCAGGCATTCCAAGATGCCTTTCCTGTTGAGACAATTAAGATTCAAACCCACAACACATCTGTGGTGTGGTACATCAAGCAGGAGGCACCGTATCTTATCTCCTTTGTTGAGAGGCAATGAGAATGTGGCAGTGGGTGATCTCCTCCAACTGCTTTGTTATGGCCAAGCAAATACTGGAGAAATCCGTTGCGCTAGCGGGCAAACTCAGCAAATCCATTTGGATTCCTCAAGAATGGTCTCTCAGTCAGTTGGTGGCAGAGAGGATTTTACATCAGTAGGATCAATGTTGCTGTGATCTCTTTGCATCTCCCCACAAGAAGTGCAGCAGGTTCTTTGCCCTAATCCCACCTTGGGAGAGTCACAGAGAGATGCTGTATCTACATTAGGCTCTCTGGTCTCCATTACGCTTATCCTTTGATACCTCTAATTCCAAATTCTTAAGGAAATCGCTTTGTTTGAAGAGCACTGTTGCCCTTATTGCCCAGTTCTAGCCTTGTCAAGTGTGGTTCCCCTTATTTTGGTCTAACCTTTGCTGTCCACCATATTTACTGGACCCACAGTCCAGACCTCTCTCACCCCACAGGCATAGACCAGCTGGACATTACACAAGCTGACTGCATGATTTTTCCAGTTCCACTGATAGACAATCCAGACTTTCTTCCCTACTTTTTCCTAGTAAAAAAAAAAAAATAATAAAGACAAATGTTGACTTCGCACTTAAGGTCCAGCTTCACAGCAAATTCCAACAGCAAAAACAGACAATCCGGACCACTAGGCTGATAAAAAAAACAGTAGTTTAATAAAATTGAATAGGTAAAATGCAGTAGGTTAGCACTTTCAGGTTTAAAAAAACCTTCTTCAGACAACATACAAAACTTATGAACACCTTTTAAAATACATAACAGCCAATCAAAGACTTAGTAAAAAGCCCTCCTCTTTTTTTAAAAAAGGCTTGATAGGAATGACACCATTCAGGCCAGGAGCTCTATCAGCACCCAGATTGATTATCCATCTAGTTTCACTACATTGTTATATATCTCAATTCACCCCCCCCCTTCCTGGTTGGTTGAATAACCTGCAAAACCATAAAAGAAAATACGTGCCTAGGGTACTGCTTTATATGCTGATACAGGGCATTATGTGTATTGGCTGTACGTATAGCTGACATATGTTGTAACACCCTGTCTTTCAGTCTACAATTCGTTTTACCAACATAAAATGAACAACATTGCATACAGTCAGCCAAGTATTTAATACTGCTAATCAAACAGTCAGCATATTGTTTCAGTGAATAGGTCTTTCCAGTCAGTGGATGGATAGATGAATATGTTATGTCTATTGTATTGACAAGCTTTACAATGTCTGCAGGGGAATGTCCCTTGTCATCCCATGACAGGTTTCCTAACCCCCTGTTGGTCTGTACATAGAAAATCCTTTAAATTCTTACTATGTTTGAAACAAAATGTGGGTTCCTGAGTTATTAATGCCTTCAGTCTATCATCAGTTAACACGATTTTCCAATTTTGGCGAATGATGTCACATATGCCCCCCACATTGTTACTATAATTCAAATTAACTCAAAGGGGCTGCCTGCTTATATCAGTGTCCCTGTCATGCACCTGTACATTTCCAGGAAAACCAGGGTTTTGCTTTGTTCAACCTCTCTTCTGTAATTTTATTAAATGCCCGCTGTATTATGTTCTGATTATATCCCCTTGTTTTTAAATTTACCAACAATACAGGGTCAAGTTTTAGTTGACTGTATGTTAGATTTGAGAATGTTTGCCAGAAATGTTGAACTGAAACCTATTTATGGTGCAGAAGCTGTTCCTAGGGACTGTACTCTTAGGCAACTGAGTACATTTAACCCCCCCTGTCAGTCAAGTAGTTGAAACGTTTATAAAAACCTGTAAAGATGATATTTTTAAGTTTTTGAACACAAAAAACAAGCATGTTTTTCATAACGTGAACTGGGAGCAACAGCAAGCATTAACGACACTTACAGAGAATAAGAATATCATAATAAAACCTACTGACAAGGGAGGGGTGGTTGTAGTCATGAACAGTGAATTCTATCACAATAGTGTTCTTATGTTGTTAAGGGACTCCAATACTTATCAACAGTTAACACCAGTTGATATTAATAGGATTATTGGTAAAGTTAAGCATGAGTTTTCCAACTTAAGGTTAAGCAACCGTATTAATGAAGACACTTTTAAGTTTATATTGATTGAACATCCTATTGTTCCATTGTTTAAAGCTTTACTGAAAATAACATAAAGATCCCAAGAACCCACCATTACGTCCAATTGTATTTGGAAGGGGGTGGGCTACTGAAAATGCTTCTATATGAGTAGAGGCTCATCTAAGAAAGTGTTTGGTTTCTGTACCTAGAATATTAAGGGACACAGCTCATTTTTTGCAATCTTTACACAGTCACTTAGGTCCCAATGCTGACTGTACAGACTGTTTGTTAGTAACCCTGGATATAAGCAGTTTGTTTACAGTAATTACAAAAGAATATGGTTTGATGGCCATTAAGGCCTTTTTACAACAAGTACAAATCTTGAATCAAACTGATGTTGACAGTGTATGTTTACTATTAGACTGTGTGTTGAGCAACAATATTTTTATGTATCATAATTGCTTCCATCGTCAGAGCAGGGGGTGGCCATGGGCACCCCTTGTGCAAACTCATATGCCAACATAGTGTTAGCATATTGGGAAGATCAAGCAATATTTAAGGCGAACCATTTATGGAGGTGGTACCTGAGTTTACTATGTCCGTTTTCTGGACGATGTCTTCCTGCTTTGGACATAGACACAGGAACAACTTTATAAGTTTGTTACCAACCTGGAAAGCACCACTGATTTTTTGAGGTTTAGTATTTCACTCTCTGATACAACTATAGATTTCTTAGATGTCCAAGTGATGAAAAACACAGAGCAATGGATTGAGACTGTGTTATATAGGAAGGAATGTTGGAGAAATACTCTCCTAGCCTATGTTAGTATGCACCCCAGATATACATTTAACAATATTGCTCAGGGACAATTTTTTCTAACATCTAGGTTATGTACTAATGATGAGACATATAGAGAGAAGTCTGCAGAACTGATGGTAAACTTAAAAGCAAGGGGATATAATCATAACATAATACAGCGGGCATTTAATAAAAGTAGAGAGGTTGAACAAAGCAAAACCCTGGTTTTCTGTAAATGTACAGGTGCATGACAGGGAGACTGATATAAGCAGGCAGCCCCTTCTAGTTACTTTGAATTATAGTAACAATATGGGGGGCATATGTGACATCATTCGCCAAAATGGGAAAATCTTGTTAACTGATGATAGAGTGAAGGCATTAATAACTCAGGAACCCACATTTTGTTTCAGATGTAGTAAGAATGTAAAGGATTTGTTCTGTATAGACCAACAGGGGGTTAGGAAACCTGTCATGGGGCGACAAAGGACATTCCCCTGTAGACATTGTAAAGCTTGTCAATACTTATTTTTATTTATTTTACATTTATTTACCGGGAAAGTCCGACTGGAACGAGGCCCATTTACAGTGGAGGCCCGGGGAGAAAAGCTCCACATCAAACAATATGTACAGTGGTAATTATACATTCAAAAAGATGTATCATACAATGGTTTGTTCCAAGCAAGCTTCATTTACACATAGTAGACCCTGGATGCCAGTATTTGGGAGAAAAAAAACTCCACATTAATCAATGCAATCAAAAGAGACATATCACACAATACATAATAATTTACACATAGTAGGCCCTGTATGGGAGTATTTGAGTATTATATAATAGAGAAAGTAAGCAGTGAAGGTAAGAAGGTAGCAAGAATCGGAGGAGAGCAGGAAAGCATTTATGTGATGCAAGGACAGAGTCAGGACTGCAAGAGGTGTGACTTAAGTGACTTTTAATTACATTAGACATAACATATTCATTGTCTGGAAAGAGCTATTAATTGAAACAATATGCTGTTTTACCAGCAATATTATATACTTGGCTGACTGAATGCAGTGTTGTTCATTTTATGTCAGTAAAATAAATTATAGACTGAAAGACAGGGTGTTACAACATATGTCAGCTATGCGTACAGCTAATGCACATAATGCCCTGTATCAGCATGTAAAGCAGTACTCTGGGCACGTATTTTCTTTTATGGTTTTGCAGGTTATTCATCCAACCAGGAAGGTTGGGGGGTGATTTGAGAAACAGAATGTAGTGAAACTAGATGGATAATCAATCTGGGTGCTGATAGAGCACCTGGCCTGAATGGTGTTATTCCTAGCAAGCCTTTTTTAAAGAAGAGGAGGTCTTTTTTACTGAGTCTTTGACTGGCTGTTATATATTTTAAAAGGTGTTCATAAGTTTTGTATGTTGTCTGAAGAAGGGTTTTTTTAAACCTGAAAGCGCTAACCTACTGCATTTTATTAAACTACTGTTTTTTATCAGCCTGGTGGTCCGGATCGTCTGTTTTTACTTTTTCCTAGTGGAGGGATTGTAGGAAAGTAAATCTACATAAGTGAATGGAAAAGATTCTCTATTTGGACTCTACATAAAAAACTGGGCCCCCTCACAGTTTCTACCTCTGCTGTCCTAGCGTTTTTAGCATCTATTTTTCTAGAAGGTGTGAATTTCTGTACTATCAAAGTGCATTTGGCACCCTATCTAATTTGCATTCAGGCCAAAGTGCTTCCTTATTAGCTTCTTAAAAATTTTTCTAAGGCATTTCTCAAAGGTACTGTCTTGCTTAGGTAGGCCCCCAGTGAAGGAACATACCCTTCAGTGGGATTTAACAGTTGTGCTGCAAGGGTTAACTCAGAAACTGTTTGAACCATCAGCTAAATGTGATTCAAAATTTTTATCCTGGAGAACTACCTTTCTAGTGGCCAGTACATCTGCTAGATGAGTTTCTAAATCCAGGTTCTCTTCCAAATTTCCTTATCTCGGTTTCACAAAGACAGGGTTACCTGGATAAGTCCATCTTTTTTACCTAAAGTAGCCTCTAAAACAAATACTAATAGAGCCATTAATTTGCCTGATTTCTTTCCCAACGTTGCTAACAAAGGAGAATATATGCTTCATCTTTTGGATGTACATAGGCAGCTATGTTTTTATCTCCATAGAGCAAAAGATTTCAGAAAGTCAGAGCAATTGCTCGTCTCCTTTCCCCCGAACAAATTGGCCTCACCTGTTTCAGACATTTAATCGGCTTACTTGATTGCATTTCATTCATTTACAGTCTACGAGGTCTGTCCATAACCAGGCCTCCTAAATCACACACAACCAGATCCATGGCTACATCTTCCGCCTTTTGGTCTAGAACTTATATCAATGACATTTGTGCAGCAGCGACATGGTCTAATGCTCATACCTTTATTGCTAATTACAAATTGGATTTGACTTGCAAGAGCAAGGCTGCTTTTGGTTTTACAGAACTCCTGAATATCCTTCCATGAGGGCCACCCAAGGTACACATAGCTGGGGACTCTGTCCCAGTAGTTCAAAAATGAATGAAAAGGGCAATATCAGATATTAAATTTATTTATTCACCATAACTATGCATCTGTGTTGTCCGTTTTCATTTTCTTCAACTTCCCACCCTCTATCCTCCTTCCTATTAACTCCTGGAGTGACCTTATGGTTATTGCGGAATGTCTGTTCCAGGTTTGAGCACCACTTCGGCTACTGCTAGTTTTACTTTGTCTTAACGTAGCTTATTAGGTTTACTGGGGCATGATGGGTAAAGAGGTGCTTGAGAGATGGATCCAAGTCTCTAATAAATGTAGCCGAGTCTGTTCCGAGGTCAGGTCTGATACCCCAGTAGTTGAGAAAAAATGAAAATAAACAACAGAGATGCATAGTTATGGTGATTACAGAACTTTAAATTATCACTTAAGACATAGGCAAACATACATTAATATAAAAGAAAACAAACCATATTAACTTGCTCACAGCTACAAATATTATACGTCACATGTATTTGTTTATACAGTTATCAATATAACATTACATAAATTGATCAGTTTCTTCCCTGAAACCTCACTCCTCATCCAAAACACAATTTTCATTTTTTTAGGAAATTTGCTTCTACCCTGTTGTAAAGATGATATATGTGTTACAATATTCACTACTTCAAATACAGTTGATTTAGACTATGATTTCCATTTTCTAGAAATTGCTTTTTTATGCATCCACCAGAATTAAACTTAAGGCTGTACTATATTTAGAGAATTCAGATCCTGTATCCCAGCTAAGAAAACAAACAGTTTCCATAGTTACACCCATTTCCTCACCCAACTTTTTCTGACAGAGTACTCTGTATAGAATTTGTAGTCTACCAACTCATTACACTCCTAGAACATATGTTCCCAGTTTCCTTTTTCTTTCTATCACACCTCCAACATTTGCCCTTTACCTGAGGAAAAAAATTGGAGTCTGCTTAGGATATAAAAATACACATACAAACACTTCTGAGAAAAACATCTAAATCTTTTAGCTTTGTTACACACTTGGGAGCTATACATCTGTCCTCCTGTTGTTTCCTTGTGAATTGCTTATCCAGTCTCCCTTCCCAATCTTTTTTAACCTCCTCTGATTGATTCCTATAAACATGCAATATTTTTTATTCCCAAGTGATTATCCCTTTTTGAACAGCAGCTTCTGTTCTAGATTCAACCAAAAGCTGTACCAGAACTGGTCTTTAACTTTTGCATATAATCTGATATCGATCCCTGATATGGATGGCAGGCTGTAGCCTTCAGTCCAAATGTTGTCTTGGGCTTTTCCCATTCTATTACATTTTTCCCTGAATTACTTGCTTCCAATTACTTTTTTCCTTTGCCAGTTTTCTGCAGTAAATTCAAACTCCGTCTTCTCTATTCTTTGTACCCCTAATTGTAGTAATTGCTATTGCCGGAATTTCCTTTCTCGATTTTTGTGTTGGCTTAATTCTTAGAATACTTTCTGCTACTTTGAGTATAATATTTTTTATGGCTGCTGTTATCCTCTTAAGGATCTGCATCCCAAATCATACTCTCCCCTTATTTCTTGAGTTTACCCCCCCCCCCCGTCTTCATCATTATTCCTTTCCACTTTGAATTATAACTTTCTGTTAGTGTTTTATATATATGAGCCATGATTTTGTAGCTGTAAAGTATCTCTTCAAATTGGGTAGTCCTAAAACACCTTGTTCTTTTGGAAGGATCATCTTATCCCACCTGACCCTTGCCCTCTACCGCTCCCTGGTTGATAAAAAAATGCCTGGCCTGTATATAAACTAAACGACTACAAACAGTTTCACTGTTTGTATCTTGCTATCCGTGTCCATAAACAACAGCTTACTGTTTCTCAGTTTTTGGTATTATCTTTTGTTTAGTCTCTTCCCACATATCCTTAGCTGCCTTAACATAATCCTTTTTAATCCATCTTCCTAAATACTTAATTTTATCATGCCCCAATAAATATTGGCATTGCTTAACCAATTCTTGTGTGGGTGCATAGTTTACAGCTATAGCCTTTGTTTTGTCTTCTTTAATTCTTTTATCCCTAAAAGAAGTGTATTGTCTCAGAATGTTCCACAACACTGAGATGGCCTTTTCTGGTTTTATCAGGTGGAAAATAATATTGTCTGCAAATAAAGCCAACTTTTCTTGACTGTCATACCAATTATATCCTTGAATTTTAGAGTCCTTTATTTTCTTTGCCAGTGACTTTAAATATAATCCAAATAACAAAGTGAAAAGAGGACATCCTTGCTTAGTTCCTCTGTTCATACACAACTTGACAGAGAAGAACCCTTCTACTTTAATTTTTGCCTCTGATCCCTCCTATTTTCTCCTGATTAACCATATTATTGTATCAGTGAATGCAAACCCTTCCATTGGCCAACTCATACAATCCCAGCTTACTTTGTTGAATGCTTTCTCTGCACCATAACCCACCAACAACAGCAGTATTTGTTTGATATTCTGCTTCCCCCTGGATCATTATTCTGTTAATGCTGTTAAATATTTGCCTCCCCTCCACAAAACCATGTTGATGCATTGCTGTCCATTTTGGCAAAAACTTTACCATTCTTTCATTTTTTATTGACATAAATACTGTATAATGTTTTTCTTTTCAGCTTTTCCTGGTTAGGGGTCACCACAGCGGAACTCCGGTTCCCTAATGATTGGCAGTAGATTTTTTATGGTGCCAAGTTGCCAGCCCGGTGCCCAACTTCGGAGGCCACCTGACTGCGGGGAGGACATGCAGACTACACACACAAGGCACTCCAGCCGAGAATCGAACAGGAGATATAAATACTGTATAATCATGATTTAAAATTGAAATGGACTTTTGTGAAGCTGGACCAAATGGGTTTTTACCATATTTAGCCACCACAGGTTTGTTGCAGGATGTTGGCGCTTCCCCTTCTTTAAAATACTGTTAAATAAAACCTTCCAGATTGTTATCACTTTCTTCCCTCCTGGATTCCTAGAGACGTCCTGCAGATTGATTATAAGTTACTGTTTTTATCTCATCTCCTCTGATCTTAACTGTTAATTCTGGAGCCTCATCTACTCTAACCATGGCATAGCCAAGTGTTCATAGGTAGGTACTAGGCTATCGGCCCAAGGGCATACGTAAGCCTAGCCAACAAGGTTCCCTGGATTACCCCACCCAAGAAAGTTATTTTCCTGTGCCACTGTCGGGCAGCGACACAGAAGTGATCTCCGGGTTGTATTTCCTATTTCCCATCCACTCATCAAGATTTTTCTTTAAGAGTGCAAGTGAAGAACTTTGCTTGACATAGATGGGTAGCCTGTTCCAGAGTATGGGAAGTCTCTGGGACAGGAATCTATCCCTCCAGCATGTCCAGTTTATTGTGGTGACAAGGTTTAGTTCCCTAGAGCATGTAGCTCAGAGGGATTTGGATTTCTTTAGGTGTAACATGTCCAACAGCTCTGGGTTTGACATAGCTTTATATGTTAGGCAGAGATTACCTCAGAGTAGGCGATATGCTATGGAGTAAAGCTGGAGTTTTTTGAGACGGTCAGTGTAGGGCATTTGTTTGAGGCCAGTAATCCTCTTTGTGAGGTACTTCTGTGGCCTTTCCAGCTGCTGCAAATGTCTTGTGAGGTACATTCCAGAAGGGGCACTGTACTCTATAATGGGTATAATGAGTGTCGAGTAGAGGGGAACAATGACCTCTTTTTTCCTGGATGAGAACCCTTTTATGATGAGGTGTGCCACATAGAAGGACTTCCTGACTACTGTGGCGATGTGACTATCAAAGGAGAGACTATGTCCACCTGGGTCCCAAGGTCTCTTATCACACATTCGGTGTTAAGTAGATTGCTGACTATGTGGTAGTTCATGGGTACAGAGTTTTTACCAAAGGGGATGACACTGCACTTTTTGGCATTGAGCTTGAGGCCATGGCTCTGACACCAGGCATCTGTCTCAACGAGGCCCTTCTGTAGGATGTCCACATCATTTGGGGACTTGACTATGGCTCCTACTTTGCAGTCATCTGCTAACTTCATTAGCTAGAGGCCTTCTGTGTTAGCCTGTACTTCAGAGAAGTAGATACCAAACAGGAGAGGTCCCAGGACTGAACCCTGTGGTACTGCACTTGTCACTGGTTTGAGGTCAGATTTGGAGTCTGCAACTTTTACTGTGCGTGTTCTGTCAGTGAGCCAGATGGTAACCCCGTCTTGTGATGTAGGGATTTATACCTAGTGTAGTGAGTTTAGCTAAAATTCCAGAATGGGGGATGGTGTTGAAAGCCTTGGCGAGGTCAAGATTGGCTGTGTGAACCACCTTACCCTCATCTACGGCTTTGGTGACTGCCTCAAAGAAGTCGATCAGGTTCAGCAGGCATGATCTGCCATTCACAAACCCGAACTGGGTGGGATCCAGAGTTTGGAGGTTACCACTGTCTTTGTTTATGAGTTCCATGATGATACGGCTCGTCAGGCTGATAGGGCGATAGTTCCCAGGATCAGTGGTGGCTCCCCCTTTGTGGAGTGGGATAACTGTTGCTGTGCCTTATTCACTGGGCACAAAGCCTGATGTGAGGCTATTATTGAATATGGTGCTTAGGTAGGGAGCCAGTTCGTTCTGAAGTTCATGTAAAATGCAGCCTGGGATGTTGTCCGGTCCCATGGATGCTGTGTTTTTTGCTTTAGAGAGTGCAGGTTTTACCTGCGTAGTTGTGATTACAGGGACTCTGCATTCTTCCTGTATAGATATGGGCCTTTTAGGGAGTGGGGGGGGGGGGTAAAGTTAGCACTGAACCTATCTGCCTGGATGTTGGCAATATCAGTTGGTTCATTCATTTTCGTGCCATTGTGCTGTAACTCAGAGCAGATCTGGGTGTTGCCATCTAGATTCTTGACATAGCTATAGAATGCTTTGTGGTTGACGTTAGAATTAGTGGCGATTTTGTTTTCGTAGCTAGTTTTGAAGGATCTTATAAAGGATCTCAGCTTCTTACTGAGGCTGACCAGGGAGCTCCTCCACGCATGGGATTTTACTGTCTTTTGCAACAGTTTCTTCCTTCTGTTGTACAGTTTGTTTGTGGCAGGTGACCACCAGATTGGCTTCCTTTTTTTGGAGGATAGTGTCTTGGTTTTGTTTGTGATGGCACGATCCATGCACTCGTGTAAGTGCTTATAGAGTGCATTTGTGTAGGATTCAGCAGTTGTAACTATTGTCCATCTGCATGGGTGTCATGAAGTTCACCACTTCTGTCTCAAGAAGCATGAAGTTGGCTTTGGAGAAATTTTTTTACCATGGTTTCCTTAATGGGGGGTGGGGGCAGGATATGGATATCAAAGGTGATTAGCTTATGGTTGGATCGGAGCAATGAGGAGTTGACTTCAGGTGTGGAACTCCAGTCACTCATGTTGGTAATGACTAGATCTAGGATATTGTTGCCCCTAGTGGGGGGTGTGGATAAGTTGATCCAGGGCATTGGAGTTTATGAATTCCAGAAAGCGTTGAGCTAAGGAGTTGGTACACAAGTAGTTTTCCCAGTTAATGGTGGGGTAGTTGAAGTCGCCCATTATTAGGGTGTTTGGTTGAACCCTAATATTTTCCAGTACATCAAGAAAATAGGAGTAGGAATCCTGGGGCATGGTGGGGGATCTGTAGCAAACTACAATTTAGATTGCAGTTTTGCCCAGAGTTGGTTGCACTTGGATAACCTTGGATGCATTATGCTGAGCAACTAGCCTGGAGGTGTGGATATCCTTAATGAATATGGACACACCTTCGCCTTTGGTGTTCCAGTACAGGTTACATGGCCAAAAAGTGTGGTATGAGTTATAGCCTGGTAGCGCAGGGGTGCTGTCTGGAGCCTTGAACCAGGTCGCAGTCACTGCACAGATATTGATGTTCTCCATTTTAAGGAGTGCCTTGAGTGAGTGCATTTTGAGATTTAGACTTCTAGCATTCAGTATTATTAGCCTCAGTTTTTGCTTGCCTGTTCCTGTTACAGTGGTGAATTTGTCATTTGAATCTTGCCTAAAAAAGGCACTATAGGGGCGGCAAGAGCCTTAGCCAGTATCTGGAATCCCAGGGGCGACAGGTGCAGGCCATCTCTGGCAAAGCATCGTGGTCTGTCGACCATGTCATCCCAAGCAGACAGATACTGGATCCCCTTAGAATGACACCAGAAGCTTAGCCAATTGTTGAAGTCAATCATTTTGTCCTTGTACTGTGGTATCATTCTGGGTGATGGCAGAACGCTACTCACGGCTAGGGTCATACCTGCCTAGGCTACAAGATCGGAGAGCTCTTCCATGTCTCTTTTCATGTAGTCCAGGGAGGTATGTCTCAGGTCATTCACACCAACATGGACAATGACAGAGTTACATAAATATTTCCATTTTCTTGATTTACATATTTCTTGACTTTATTCAAATTTTCATAAAATGTCTGAAATATCTCTAATACCTGTACTGAATTTCTGGTTATTTTTCTTGTTATAGGCTCCCAATATTTGGCAACAACCTTTTCTACTTTCTTTTGCTTAAGTTGTTGTGCTATACTTGTGCTCTGGAGAGATAAAAAAACAGCATTCTTTCTAAACTCATGCTTATTATTCAGATACTCTCTTATTTTCTCTTTAGTACTCTGCTATTGTGCCACCTCTTTTTCTGTGAGGTCCCCTTATTCTGCAGTACTTTCACCTAATTAATTTATTTATTTAACATTTGTTAACTAGGAAAGTCTGACTTGGAATGAAGGCACTTTTCAGCGGATGCCTGGGGAGAAACTCTCCAGATGCATGTCTTTGTAATGTGGGAAGAAACTGGAGCACCCAGAGGAAACCCACACAAGTGCATGGAGGACACGTAGATTCCACACACAAAGCACTCCAGCCGAGAATTGAACCGGGAAATCTCTTGCTGTGAGGTGACAACGCTACCGCTGCACCACTGTGCCATCCATAAATACATGCCAGCTTAATCTTCCTCCCTTACCATTAGCTCCATACTACCAGAAATCTACCATTATCTTTTTCCCTTTTCTATCCCTATTGGGGCTCTGATAGCAGTTTGTATAAGTACTCCCCTTTTCATTTGTGAGTATCCATCCTGAAATGCTTTCTTCATCAAATTTACATGCTCACTTCTTTCTAGATGTGTATCTTGTAGCATTTGTGTTTGCACTCTGCATTTTTAATATAATTCAGTACTTTTACCATTTTGTCTATACCTTTGAGGCCATTCATGTTCCGAAATAATATGTTAGTGTAGCCGTTATGATACGTTGTTATTCCCATCTATTTTATATGTCTGTTTTTTTAAATGCCTATTTCCAGCTTTTGTGTTACATGCAGCAAGTAATATTTGGCAGGTTGATCCTTTATACAGTTGTTTCTTGTCATCTCCATTTGAACCTATATCCATTTTCAAGAGGTTTTGTTTTAAAGAAAACCGTCTCTTTCTCACACACACACACACACACACACACACACACACACACACACACACACACACACAACCCTCATAACTTATTAACTTACAAACACACAAAACTGTACATCTTCAAATAATGAAGCTTAACTCTTCTAATAGTAACAGTAGTCAGTTGACAGATGCACCTTCGGCATCGGCTAGCATATAATTAAAGCCATCCATGCTGAAGCACATGTTATGGCTACAGCCTATGCTCCTACTTGTACCAGTTGCTTTCTGTTATTTTCTCATATTTTTTCCCCACCCAGATGTGAAAAACAGCTTACAGGCTTTCAGAAAACATTAACTTTAGCCTTAAGAAAAAGTGCACTGACAGTTTTTTAATAAAGCTAAATTATACAGATGGAGAACAGCTACAGTCATCTCCCTGCATAAGGGTGGACCTTCCATAGATCAGGTAATTACAGACCCATAAGTCTGATCAGCTTCATGTACAAAGCCATGGAAAGGCTTATCATGGAATTAATGAATCAAGCTATAGGGAACCTCCAAACGCTGGACCCATCTCAGTTTGGATTCATCAAGGGCAGGTCATGCTTACTCAGCCTGATGGACTTTTTGAAGTCAGCAAAGAAATGGGCGAAGACAAAACGGTGCACACTGCATGCCTCAAACTGGCCAAAACGTCTGACATAATTACCCACTTGGGCATAATAAAAAAGCTAACTAAGGGAATAAACTACATCTGTTACCTACTGGATTGCAATCTGGCTCACAGTTAGAATGCGGCTAATCAAAATAAGGAGATGTTACCTCCACAAAGAAACCAGTCACTAGTGGAGTCCCCAGGGTTCTTTGCTCGAACCTGTCCTGTTTAGCATCTACTCTTCTGAAGTGAAAGCCAATACCAAGGGGCTCTGTCTTGACTGCATTTGCAGATAACTGCAAGCTAGGAGGAGTCAATGATTCTGCAAATGACTTGGCCATCCTGCAGGAAGGTTTGTCTCAAATAATTCATTGGTCCCAGAATCATGCACTGAAACTAAATGGGACAAATTGCATTTTTGTTTACTTTTGAAGTCATCTACCTCAGAGAATTATGATATTGACAATATGCCCCTAAGAGTTGACCCAGTTGTTCAGGATTTGTGAACTTAAGTGCACACTGACTTACCTTTGACCAACCTGTGCTTGTTGTTGAAAGAAAATTATTTTATATTTTACAGCTTGTAAACAAAGGGATTGTGTCTAAGTCTAGGGATGTCATTGTCCCCCTTTACTCAGTCGTCGTTAGGCCAATCATTGAATATAATGCCCCCTTTGGCATGTCTCTCTCAGACACATGTAACAACTGGAATGCCCACAGCAATACCTTACTGAAAGGATACAAGGCCTAAACAACATGCCCTTCATGGACTGACTTAAAGCTTTGTCACTATATTCCTATCCTACAGACTGCTAAGAGGTGACTTGTATCTGGCATACAGAGCATACTCTGACCCATTACTGATGAATTTATTGCATATCAGCAAGTCAGATTGCATCAGAAATAAAGCATCTTTTGCAACATCAACAGATCTGTTTGGATGGATGAGTATATCTCATAGAGGGTAGTGCTGCTGTGGAACAAACTCCACATCCATACAGAATAAAGTTCATCCCTGTCCATATTCAATCTCAGCTTAGATTTATAGATGGGAAATGGAAAATTTACCCCAGGACTGCCCCCTGTATTACTAATGGACAGAGGCAGCCCCTAAATGCTTTATCCCATATATGGTCCCCGCACATAATCTATGGTATGATCTCCCAGGTATTTTAATTAAGAGCAGTATATAAATCTAATGTCAATTTTCATTCATTCCTCAACTTTTGGGTCTGAATCAGATCCCTCACATCCTGCTGTGCCGTTACTTTAGCTCGTGGCCACCAAAAAGCTCTTGAGCTCCTCCCTAACCCATAATATACCAACCCAGCATACCTCAGATCTCATTTGCCTCTTTCTCGTTTAGATGTGGTTGCTGTGGGCTCTTGAGCATTTTTTGAGGGGGAGATAAGTTTTGAATTTTTTTCATAATTTTTCTATTTTTATAATTCTGTGATTTGTTCATTGCCTATCTTTTTACCTCCTCATATTTTACACACCATTGTTGGTAGGCCTCCCTCCCTTTTTCTTTCTTTTTTGTTGCTTTACATGTTAAGTGTAATCTATAGTTAGCATTGCTGGTATAATTCTTTTACTTTTCTATTGTTAATTTCCTGTAACAAAAAAAAAAAACACACACACACACACACGCATATATACATATATATATATATATATATATATATATATCTTTGATCATCATCTTTTTTAGAGTTATGTCTGATAAAGGTGAAAGAAGTCCATCTGTCTTTAAGAAATGCCTGAAATGTGGGTACAAGTCATCCTTGTCAGATGCACATGCTTTATGCATATATTGCTTAGGTCTGGACCAAGTTGCTTGCTATGTCTGTTAGGCTTTTATTCATAGAGCAATCATAGATGGAAAGAATAAACTGATACTAAAAGGTCTGCTGCCATCATCTTTCTCAGACCTGTTTCTGGGGCTCAACCCCCCCCCCCCCAAATCTAAACATAATGAGCCTTTCCAAAAGTCTTTGCTGCCTTCTGGTTCTTCAACACCTTCGTCAGATCCTATCACAGAACCACCTTGAAAGAAGCACTGTAAGTTGGATCCGAAGACTGCTCCAATCCAGATGGCTTTGGATTCTAAAAAGGCTTCCTCTTTCTAAAAAGCTTGTTGGATCCACAGTTCTTACCAAGAACGAGGTACTCTCCTTTGATAGATCCAATGCCATCTAGGATTCCCTTCCCGTACTTTGAGCCCTGCTGGCACTCCAAGCTTCCATCGGTCACTTCCTCTTCCAGAAGTCTGACAGAGGCTGCTTGTTGACAGGATGATGATGAAATTTCTCTCGGCAGGTGTTCTCTCAACTCCTACCCCTTCAGGTGAGGAAGTCCTTATTTGTACTACTCCATGAATCTTGACTCCTTCTCTGATCTGTGCAATCATTTTAGAACTCCTGGATCCAAGTCTGCCAGGACCGTCTGGGTTGGATTCGAGGATATTAATATGTTAGGCTCCGAGAATGTTTCTGTTACATTGACTCAAGCTTCAAAGCCAGATTATTCCCTGAGCCATAGCATCTGTGTCAGATCTGAGTCGACTCTAAAGTTTTCAGAGTTGTCTCTACTACTCCGAGCCTCGGCATTGGACAGTTCGGCACCAAACTCTGCCTCGGGTGGAATGCCTTCAGTTAGATGGACCCGATGGGGCGGAAGTGTAGCTTCTTGGCTACGTTATGCATTTGAGGTGGTGAAGAGATATTTCTCTGCTTCAGTAGGACAGACAGCTCCTGCCCCCTCGGTCGTTCTTATGGATCTTGTGTGCCTCTGCACCTTGAGCCTCAACATTCTACGGCACAGGGGACAGCCAGCCCAAAGTCTCCAGTTACCCAGCAGTATCACCATCTGTTCCAATACTTCTCCGGAGTATT
Organism: Protopterus annectens; assembly: GCF_019279795.1. NCBI lineage: Eukaryota > Metazoa > Chordata > Ceratodontiformes > Protopteridae > Protopterus > Protopterus annectens. The sequence goes on from NC_056729.1 coordinate 933,004,383, forward strand.
CCACCAAAGAGGTCCCTAGGAAGAGGAAGTGCAAGAGGAGGCACTTGGACTCCCCTCAGGAGTCCATCACCATCAATTTTGATGTAGTGGAAGGGTCTCGAAGATCACCAACTGAAGATGTCTCATTTGGAGACATCTTTGACATTCTTAAGCAGAGGGGTGGCTGGTCTACCGATAACTCTTCTCTGGAGGAATCTGTATTCCTGGAGGCCTTTGTGCCTGACCTGTCTACCACCTGGGTAACTCTGCCCACCAACAAGCTCATTGACTTGATTTCTAGGAAGGAGCCAGACACAGTTGAGACAGTTCCCAAAAGATGAGGTTGGATTCTGCCACCACCTGTAGGAACTTGCTGAGCAGAGTTCCTTTGTCCATCCCCCTAACAGGGAGTCTAGGGCATTGGACAGATTTGGAAAGTCTGTGTATGCTTCAGTGACTTTTGTCTTCAGGTTGCTGAACTACCTGGCACACTTTACAAGACTAACATGGGACTTGATAAAGGAACTCTCATATTGTCTTTCTGGGACCACTGCTGCCGAGACTCAGACTTCTGTAGCCTCACAGTTGGCTACTCTGCAGTCGGTTTCTAATTTGTCCATGAGAAGTATCTCACATGCAGCTGAAGGTGCCTCAAGGGAGGCATGCCTGGATATGCTTGTTTGATTTTGCAGAGCCATTGAAGTCCTTGTTAGTCAGTGCACCTATTGACAGCAGTTTGTTGTTTTGCCTTAAAGTTAAGGACACACTCTCCAGGTTTGAGAAAGATGGAAAGACCCTCTCTGCAGTGGGCATACATTTTTTGACCCCTCAAAGAACCTTTTCTGGGAATCAACAAGGTGGTTGAAAAATGTGGTTCAGAAAGTTCCAGGGGGCCTTTCCAAGAATCACATGGAGATAGTTCCCTTGGGGGCAGGGGGGGGGACTCGAATGGATGAGAACATCCACACAACAGAGGAACCCTGCAGAACAAGGGGTCCAGAGATTCTTTCTCCTTCAAGACACTCTACCAGAGCTCCTGAAAGGAGGCCTGATTGTAACCCTCAGGAGGCACTTGGGAGTTGGTTATCCTTGCACCAGAGCCTGGCTAGACATCACAAAAGATATGTGGGTGCAGAGGATCATATCCAGAGGTTGTTATTCCCTTTTTCCTTCCACCTCCTTCTGTATCAAATTTTCCTGATGTTCCATCCAGTCAGAGGGAAAGCAGCAGCATTAGAAATACAAAAGATGCTAGAAAGTCATCCAAGAGGTCCCACCAGACCAGATAGAATCCTGAACTTACTCAAGATTCTTTAGTTCCAGAGAAGACAGGGGATTGGAGACTGATTTTGGATCTCAGCAACTTGAACAAATCAGTTCAATACACAACATTTCGGATGGTCACAGTTCAGTCTATTCTGCATTTTTTGTGCAATGGCAACTGGATGTGCTTGATAGACCTTCAGGGTTCATACTATCACACAAAAATAAACAGAAGGTATTTAAACTTCTGGCTGAGAGCTATTCATTCCCAGTTCAGAGCACTGTCCTTTGGCCTCACCACAGCCCCCAGGGTGTTCACCAAATACATGGCAGTGGTAGCAGCTGACTTGAGACTGTAGGGATTCTGAGTGTTTCCGTACTTAGACGACTGGCTCATTACCACCCCTACTAGGCATCTGCTTGTAGAGAGATCATGCACGCCAGACTTGCTCCCATCTGGGGATAACCTTAAATTACAAGTCTCATTTAGAACGGTCACAGACACTGGAATTCATAGGAGCAGTTTTCAACACGGCATCAGATTCCAGGTCAGGAAGATAATTCACAGTACCACAGTCTCAGCCCGATTGATTCTTCAAGATTTAGGCTCAATGTCAGCAGCCATAATTTTAGTTCCTTTGGCAAGATTTCATATGACAATTCTTCAGTGGATGCTAGCAACACAATGGTCGATTCTTTTTCAATGCATGTCAGCCCAAATAAGAATCACTCAGGCATTCAACATAACTTTGGTGGTGGATTCAATTAGATCAGGTTCTACAAGTCCCATTTTTTTATTCGTCCTCAGCCCAAGGCCATAATGAAATCAGTCCAAGGCAGTTGGTCCCCCGAAGAGGCCAATATGCATGAAATGTCCTGGAAATAAGAGCGGTGCTCATAGCATTGCGCACCTTCCAGGACTTTCTCCCTTTTGGGACAGTTGCAGTTCAGATGGGCAACATGTCAGTAGTTTGGTACATCAACAAACAAGGAGGAACCAGGTCTTACCCCTTGTGTTGAGGATCCCTCAGTATGTGGCAGTGGGCAGTCTCTTCCAACCAATTTCTGATAGCAATGCACATTCTGGGGAAGTCCAGCATGATAGCAGACAAAATGAACAGGTCTAGCCTACTACCTTACGAATGGTCTCTCAGTATGAAAGTGGCAAAAATGATTTTCCGTCAAAGGACCCACCCTTGCTGCAATCTATTTGCATCTCTGCTAAATAAGTGCAGTGCCATCTATGCCCTGACCCCCCCCCCCACCAGAGGAGTTACTGAGGGATGCTCTGCTCCACAGTTGGCCCCCCAGGTCTCCTCTATGCCTATTCCTCCAGCACCCCTAATTCCCATATTTCTGCAGAAAGCTGCCCAGTTGAAAAACAGTCATCCTCATTGCACCTTACTGGTGTCGACAGATTTGGTTCCCCTTCCTTTGGCCTCATCTGCTTTATCCACCTTGGATTCTGGATCTGACTCCAGACCTCTTATCTCACCTAACAGGCCTGATACATGTAGATATCATAAACCTCACGCTAACAATGTGGTTTCTCCACTTCCTTTAATAGCTAGATAACCGATGTTCTCTTCCTGTCTGTCATATCTTCCCATAAAGCTTCTACAAGAAAACTTTATAGAACTAAATGGAAAAGATTTGTTTTTTGATACATCAAAAATGTATTGACCTTGTACAAAATGCTTTTGAGTTTCTGGCACAATTTTTAATGAAGGAGCTAGCTTCTTAACCATTAGAGTTCAGTTAGCAGCAATCTCTAACTTTCATATTGGATTTGAGAATTTTTCACTGGCTTCATCCAAGCTTTGTAAGGCCTTTTTGAGAGGCACTCTCCTGCTAAGACCCCCCTTATAGAGATACCCTACTGCATCATAGGACTTATTGCAGGCCTTAATTCTTTCCCCCTTTGAATCAGCAGCAAAATATGATCTTAAATTCCTGCCCTGGAAATCTATCTTTCTAGTGGCCATTACCTCTGCTAGAAGACTTCAAGCATTGTCCTCTAAGCCTCCTTACTTGTTTTTTCATAAGGATATAGGAACTTTACGTACCAACCCTTCTTTTCTACCTAAGGTGGTGTCAGAATCCAATATGAACCAGTTCGTTAATCTGCCAGTTTTCTTTCTTAAAAAATTTGCAAACAAAGGTGAATATATGTTGCATTTATTAGATGTTCACAGACAGCTGCATTTTTACTTGCATAGAACAAAAGAAATTTAGGAGACAGATCAATTATGTGCATCCTTTAAGATTCTAAATTGGGGAAATCAGTTGCAAAGGTAACTTTAGCCAGATGGCTGATGGCTTGCATATCATTTGTCTGCAACAAGCTGGGTCTAACCTTACCAGAAGCATTAAAAGAACAATTCAACTAAGTCCATGTCAGCTTCTTTAGTGTTTCTGTCTAGGGCTTCCTTGGACGACATATGTGCGGCTGCAACCTGGGTCAGTCCTCATGCCTTTATCACTCATTACAGACTGGATCTGATCTCGAGGGGAAGAGTAGCCTTTGACTCAACTGTGCTCAGGAATATTCTTCCTTAAGGGTCCACCCTGGATTTTAGATAGCTGGGGACTCTGTCCCAAGAGTTGAGGAATGAATAAAATTGACAACATCAGATAAAGAAAGTTATGTACTTACCCTAAAGTTCCATCTGTGTTGTCCATTTTCATTCTTCCTTAACTTTCCACCCACCAGCCCCCAACCTTTTTTACAGTTCATTTTTGGAAGAACAGCAGCTGATAAGGACATCACTGTCCTTCATTTTGAGCTCCAGGTGTAGATTCTTCTGTCAGGAATATGATATTAGTACTTTCTACTTTAAACCAGCGAACAAAATATGAGGTATGTTAAGGGTTGGTGATCTATGGGTAAGGGAGGAGCTTGAGAGCTTTTTGTTGGCCACAAAGTAAAGTAACATTCAAGTTGGATTAGAGGATCACATCTGGACCCAACAGTTGAGGAAGAATGAAAATGGACAGCACAGATGAAACGTTATGGTAAGTATATAACTTTTTTTTTTTTTTATCAACATGGGATGGATAAGACCAATCTGTAACCAAATGGGTTGGTTATTTCAAGCACAAAAAGGGGAAACTGGCCAGGCTTAAAATTGCCTGCAAGGGCAGCAAGCCTAGTACTTACCTGTGAACCTATACATTGTTCTAGTAAATGCATTAAAGTAATTAGTTACCAGAAAAGCTGCTATTTCTTATTTACTTTCAGTAATTTCAAACTATTTTTTTTTACTAAGCTGCTTGTCTTTATATCTTTTAATTTCATGCTTCTCTCTCAGTAAAAAATGTCTAGGCCTCTTGATTTATTTTATTCACCTTTAGTGAGCTTGTTTCCATGGAAACATAACACTCTTACTTAAACAAAACGCTCGTCATTAGATTAAGCTGGGGCATTAATCCAGAAGTTCTGTTATGCAAAAGTAAAAGAAAACATTTCAGCTTTGCATACGTTATATGATATTCATTGAACTTTTACACCCCATCCCCCACACCTAGAGCCCATGATTACAACTTCATTGTTTCTATCTAGGGTTTCCATGGACAAAATATGTGCGGCTCCAACCTGGGCCAGAGAATTTTTCACTGGCTTTGTCCAGGCTTTGTACGACCCTTTTGAGAGGCACTGTCCTGCTGAGACCCCCCTATAAAGACCCCACTCCACCAGAGGACTTGCATTTAGTACTGCAGGCCTTAATTATTTCCCCATTTGAACCAGCAGCAAAATGTTATCTTAAATTCCTGACCTAGGAAACTCTTTCAAAACACACTTTTTGTCAAGTCTTCTCTTTTTACATTGTAATGCTCACATTTCTTAAGACTAAAAAAAGAACTTGCTTACTTTAGTATCTGCGTCACATACAATCACTAAAAATACTTTACTGTATAACATGCAATTCATATCGTTAAATGTTTTATGCAAATACTGTTAAGAACAAAAACTTTTTACTTGTGTTGCTTTCTCTTTTTTTTTCCTTTGTGCTCTTCCAAACATCAGTAACTTGAAGTGAGTCAGATGCCTGTCAGTACCCCCACATGTTTAGCAATGTCAACAAAAATACAGCCTTTTTCACCCTCTTTCTTGTAAAGCCTTATGTTGCAAATGTGATTGATGCTCTGTAGTCACACATTTATTCACCAAGTTCAGTGTTGTTGGTCTTCCTGTTCGTCTCTATCTCTCAAACCGGACGCCAGTTAAGCCCAAGGTACTTCTGATTTTTCTAGTCTATTTCTGTGTTTCTTTTCTTTGAAGCATTTTCCTTTAGAGCATTGGAAAATGTTTCACTGGCAAAGTCTCTCTGAGCTTATTATCAGAAGAATGAGAAGCAGAGTCCTTTTCTTTTTGGTGGCTCACTTTTTGTTGGGCAAACTTGTTTTATTTCCACCTTAACCTGTTCTGCATTAAAAGTGACTTTGATCCCCCAGGAAAAAGTATTCTAAAGGCAGCTGGATACAGCAGCTTGAATCTCCCACCCACCTTTTGACAATCCATGATTGCTGGGATAAATTTGCTTCTCTTCTGCCTAGTGTACAGGGAGTAGTCATCTTCCACAAACACTTCACCTTCTTCACAGTTTTCTCAGGATAATCTTTCTGTTCATAGGATCATAGGAGATTACTAGGCTAATGGCCCTGGGGCCCTTACAAGCCCCAAAATGAAACCTCAGTCAGCACTTGTCTGTATGCACTGTTGGTATGATTGAATCTTTACTAATACAGGTTTTTACTGCTTTCTTGTGGCCAGGCTTGCAGCATACAATGTGCCTTTCGATTAAAAAATCCTATTGTGGAATACCAGTCCATTTACTTATGTGCTTTCATAAAATTAATATAATCTTTTCCTTCCAGTTACTTTGGTACAGCAGGAAATTTCAGATTTTCTTTACGTATTCTGTCTTCTGACTCTATACCATTTTTTTTAAATGGATCTTGAGCAGTCTCATACTCATTCTACCTTTTCTCCATTTTGACCTTTGATTTTTACAGTTTTATAAGTTCATCTCCATAGCTGTTTAAAGATTCTTCCATTTTTCCAGCCTTTTATTTGAACTGATATACTACTTCAGTATTTAATTTATTTTAATCCACTGTGAACACATTTGACTTATTGTTTTCCTCTAAATTACTGGAAGCCATGTCTTGTACCGAAGCTGGAGCTTGAGCTGCTTTTTGCTGTACTGCTGCAGGATTCTTCCCAGTTAGTGTTTTCTTTCCACCTTTTGTAGTTGATTTCCTTTCAGACTTCCAGATGTTTCTTTGCTGGCATCAAGGCAGTGTAGTTACTAGCCAGTAACAAGAATTTTACTAAAACAGGCAGGAATACTGTCCCTTATGTATCGTTTTCTTTTTTTTTTTTTTTTTTTTTTTTTTACACAGGGACAGCTGAAATGAAGCTGTTGATCAGTGTGTAGCCATCTTGGAAAAGCCGCCACTGGTACTGTTTTGAGATAGTTTGCATGGTTGCATTCTCAGAACCTCCCAGTTCTTAAGAATGAGATTTTAAATTCACCTTTGGATAGAGGGTGTGTTTAAGTCCCTCTGCTGCAGTGATAATCAAAAAGTGTGATTGAAGGGCTATGTTGATCCAGGGAATCTCCAAAAATTTTCAGCCTTCCTTTTCCAGAATTTACAAGGGAATTTCCAACTTATCATCCCATTGTGGAAAAAAGCGGAAGATGCAGTCTCAACAAAATACAGCTAAACAGATATTTAAGAAGAAGTGGCAAGGGAGTTCCAAAAAGAAGCTTCAAACCTCCTAAAACCAAGTGCAGTCAAGCAAGTTCGAATGACTGTTAGTAACCTTATAACCCCCTCCTACCCTGGTCTGTTTTTTTTTTCTTACAGAAAGTCTGAATCTCAGTTTTTCTCAGTGCCAGCAGACTGTTGCAGACAGTAGGGTTCTGAAAATCATTTAGCAAGGTTTTTCACATAGCATTGGGAGGAAATTCTTTCCAGGAGGGTCATTCCTCATCCTCCAAATCAAACTTTGTTTCCAGCGGTTCTTCATCGTGTGCTGTCCCAAAGAGGGATAAAACCAGTGTCTTCTTCCCAGATGGGAAAGGGTTTTTTTTCAATGATGTTCTTAGTTCCAAAGAAAGGAAGAACTTTGAGACCAGTTTCTTTCCTAAGCCTGTTTGTGACGGTGCCCAAATTCAGAATGATGTTACTTCACAGCTTGTTACCTCTTCTTCCTTTTTCAAGTTTTCTGTTAATACTAGGCTTAAAAATGTTTATCACATCCCCATTCATCCAGACTTCAGATGTTTCCTAAGGTGTTTGTCTGTGTCACATGACCAGTACCCTGCTTTACCCTTTGGACTGCCTACTGTACCAAGAGTGTTCACAAAGTGTCTGGCTCCAGTTATAGCTCATTGCAGTCTATGGGCCATCCACATTTTCCATATTTAGATAAGTTGTTCATCTTTGCAAAGACATTACATTTTTTTTTTCTTGATTCCTTCACATTGTATTCCTGGGATGTCAGCTACACACCTCTGTTCAAAGAGCTTTTCTTCTACAGGAAAACCTAGATATATTTATAAGGTTTTCCACTCAGACTTCAGTCACTGTGAGGGAATACCTCAGCAGTATTGGTTTCATGGCTTCTATGATTTTCATGATATTCCTGGCAAGACTCCATGGAAAGGATATAGTGGTATCTGAAGACTGTTTGGTTCCAACATCAACATACGTTGTTGTTTCTAATTCTAGTGTCGTGGTTTATCAGCTGAGAAATCTTTTGGTGGCGACAACAGATATGCCTAAACTCAGGTCTCCATCTCCTTCTCTGTTCCAAAGCTGTCAGTCACTATAGACACATCAGATTTGCTTGGGGTGAGATTTCAGGAGGGATAAAAGTGCAGTGTGTGTGGGAGACCAAGGACAGATGTAAGCACAATAAATACCAAGGAGAGAGGCTTGCCTCATCAAGGCACTCAATTCTGTGAATCATCTTTGGTTCCTGGGACTTGTTCAAGTGGTTACAGGCAATACCAGAGTTATGCAGTACATAAACAAGTAGGCGACAACCAGGTAATTTTCCTTTTGCATACTAGCCTTGTTGACCTGAGATGTAGCTTCATAGTAATCTCACTCAATAGGCAATCCTACATTTTTGTCAGAGCAAAATTGTGTGGCAAACAAGCTGAGCTGGACCCTCAGGAATGGAAAGTAGATCAGGGGTCTTCCAAGATTTGATCTATCTGTGGGATAGTTCCTCAAGCAAACCACTTTGCCTCTTCTCTGAGCTATCAACTGACAAGATTCTATTCCAGGAATCCATGCAACAAGGCCCAGAAGACAGAAGCCTTTTCCTTTCCTTGGACAGAAATGTTCCTGTATGTTTTTCCACCCTTTCTGCTAATATCGAAGGTACTTCTAAAGATTCAGAAAAATCACCAAGATAATAGTGGTGACTCCTTTATGACCCAGGCAACCGTGGTTTTCCTTTCTTTTGGACATGGTCACCAGGAGCAATTACCACAAGTCTCCTCACAGACTGGATCTACTCACACAAGAACAGAGGTGTTTGATGCACCCTAGTATCAATCAACTTCAATTGATTGCCTGAATGAGGGTGTCTTGTTTTAGGCACCTGTTTACTGAGGACATGTGGCAGGCATTACTGGAGCAAGAAAGCCTGCTGCTAGAAAATCAAATGGAAAAGGTTGTCTAGGGTACCAACAATGTAGCCAGCATCCATTCAGAGCTAGTTCTCTGGTTTTACAGTATTTTTGTGAGTTACTATTATGTGGCCTTTCTTATTCCTCTGTCAAGGTTCATTTATCTGACATTTTGGCATGTCTGCCCATGGATCCTTGTTTCAATGCAGTTTTATGTCAAAATTTTTTGAAAGGAGTTTTGCATAAGTGGCCTCTGAGAAAACTGATTGCCCCTCCTTAAGGTATCTATTTTGTGTTAGAGAACCTAACACTTGCTCCATTTGAACCAGCTAACCTGGCTGATTTGAGGTTCTTAACTTGGAAAGAGGTTTTAGTGATTACTCTGACCTCTGCTAAAAGGAAAAGGTTATTTGAGTTGCAAGCTCTCATGTTAAGTCAACCCTATCTCAATTAACACAAGGACAGAGCTTCTTTAAGAACAAATGTTTCTTTTATGCCTAAAGTGATATCAGAGTTTGCTTTTAGCCATACTATCTGTCTCCTCATTTTCTTTAATGAACCTAAAAATGAGGGAGAAAGGGTACTCCACACATAGCTCAGGTACTATCTGGGAAGAACTAAGTCTTTCACATTAATTGTTCATTTTTTTGTGAAGGTAAGAAGGGGTAACTTGTGTCAAAACAGTCTATTTCCAATTAGTTGTCTTAAGGCTATTACCTTTTGTTATACTCACCATAACAAATCTGTTCCAGGCAGGTTTAAGGCCCGTTTTTCCAGGGCCTTGGCATCATCTGTTGCTTTTTTGAAAGGGTTAAATTCTAGAATTATTCTAGAATCTGCTACTTGGTTTCTATATGTACTTTTTACAAAACATTATTAAGCTTGATTCCTTTTTCTAGGTCTTGATCAGGCTTTGCTAGGGCCATTCTCCAGAGGCTCCTAGACTCCTCTCTCTCCTCCTCCTCACAAATGTAGTAAGCAAGGGTAATCTATCCATAGAGCTAAGGTTTCTGCAGCAGTGGTTAATATGATGAACACAGCAGAGTTGTGCAAGTAAACTTACCATAACAGTTAATGTTCTAATGATCATTGCTGCAGTAGTCTCTCCCTCTCTCCATCCCTCACGTTTTTATTTCTGTTTTATATGCCAGAGTGTGAACATTTATGTTTTCTCTTCCTAGCATTAACCTTTCAGGGCTGTTTCCCAATCTCTGTTGGCAGTAAAGCTTTGAAGGGCTTGGTTCCCAAACTTGTCTTTTTGTCAGCTCAGCTATAGCTGCCTGACAGTTAAGGCACATGGAAGCTGCCTTGAAGCTTTGGAAGTTGGCTGACTGTTATATCCTTGACAGGCCATAATCCATATAGATAAAGCTGTAACAGCAGTGATCATTTGAGCATTTACTGTTATGGTAAGTTTACTTACATAGCTGTAATTTCTTTTTCCCATAGCTTTACTTGAACATTCGGCAGTGTCACTGGTGCAACAGGTAGCACACTTACATTTGGTGCAGAAGGCTGTGAGGTTTATTCCCCACACCAGGTAGATCCATTACTGGCACTGCAGTTCAGCATAATGGGGTTGTTGCACTCCAAAGTGTGCCATCCTTCAGATGAGATGTTAAACCAAGGCCCTGTGTGCATGAGTTCATAGTAACATGTGGATATAAAAGATCTCATGGCACCTATTGAAAAAAGCAGGGGTCTTTATTTGTATTCTGTTTATAACTTATTTACATAAATATTATATATTTCTTACATAACAGTTCTTAACAAACTCGCCCCTAGTAGGAAAATTAGAGTGAAAGCTAACAATGCACCTTCGCTAAGTAGGGACACTAGAGCCCTACTAAAAGCCAGAGATAGGTCCTGGAAAATCTGGTAAAGAGAAAACACCACCAGTTCCAAGCAAAACTACCAACATCTTAGAAATCAGGCCAAGGCTCAAACTAAACAAAATAAACAAAACTACTTCCTCAGTGCCCAAAACAAATACTTAAAAAATTCACAAAAATTCTGGCATTCTGTTAACTCTTTACTAAAACCAGGCAAAACCACTACTCCAGCTTCAAACTCTACAGATGGTAATTTAAACAAAGTCACTCAATTTAACCACCACTTCATGAAATCCATCATGGTTCCCTCCAGCCAGCTAATCAATCATAGTCAATCACATACCCAAACCACTCAACCAGAAAATACTCCCTCCTTTACACTGTCACCTGTCCCCACCTTTACAATTAAGAAACTCCTTCTAAAACTTAAACCCACCACCCTTGCAGCCGATAACTTACCTGCTACCTTCATAAAAATGGCCTCTGAGACTCTATCTTACCCCATCTTCATCCTAATCAACTGCTCCATACAGGAATCCTGTATTCCCAAACTCTGGAAAGTATCTTATATTATTCCTCTTCATAACGGGAGTAACTCCTATGACTTCTCAAACTACCGACCCATTGCCATCTTATGCCCCCATCTAAAATTCTAGAGAAATGCATCCATTTGAAAGTCATGAAGTTCCTGAACACACATCAGCTCCTCTCTGCCACACAGCATGGCTTCCGCCCTCATCAAAGCACAACCACTGCTCTTCGTTCATTCTCTAATCTAGTTAACCTTCACAGGAACGACAACAAATATACATCAGCCATTTTCTTGGATCTCTCAAAGGCATTTGACATGGTTTCTCACTCCATTCTGCTAGATTCTCTAGCTTCACTCTCTTTCACCCCATCTACCATAGCCTGGTTCAGAAGCTACCAGTCTGACAGGCAGCAATCTGTCCAATGGCAAGGAGCACTAGCCCCCTAACTTCCAACTACCATAGGAGTCCCACAAGGCTCTATACTGGGCCCACTTCTCTTTTCTGTTTTCACAAACAACCTGAATAGCTCTACCCAGGATGGCACACTTATTCAATACGCAGATGATTCAACCCTGATCTGCACTACCTCATCTCCTACCATTCTACAGCAACTTACCCAGGAAACCTTTAACTCCATAGAAAAATGTATCTCAGGTATTTAACTAATCCTAAACCCCAATAAGACAAAACTACTACTATTGTCCCCTACCAAATCAAAAGCTCTCCTTTTCCATAACCTCTAAAAACGGCACTACCATCTCCCCTTCTGACCACACCAAACTTCTTGGTATTGAAATTGACAACAATCTTCACTTTGATATCCACATCTCACAAACCATCAAATTGGTTCACAAAACAATGGGCACACTATATAGGCATACAAACTTTCTCTCACACCAAGCTAGAGTCACCCTTGCTCAGAGTCAACTTCTGTACACACTACTTTACGCAGCACCTATTTTTACCCATATTAGAAAAACTGACCTGAACAAGCTAGAATCCTGTTACAATAACATAGCCAAGTTTGCTACAAACTCCAGTTACAGAATACATCACTGTGTTGCACTAAAAGAACTAAAATGGCTAGAGTTACCACAACTACTTAACTACCACCAGCTAGTTACTGCATATAACATCCTTAAGTAATGTGAAAAAACACATCTGTATCCAGTCTTCTTACTCATTACACTGCTAATCGGTATCTCCGATCTAGTGACAAATCTCTCCTATGCATCTCCAGGGCAAACAATACTGCAGGCAAAGCACTCTTTTCCCACACCGTTGCTAAAAACTGGAATTCCCTCCCCCATTCTCTGACCACTGCTCTACCACCCCACAATTCAAAAACTCCCTCAAATCACATCTACTAAACACCTGGTTATGTCCTGTATCACTTAACCTTTACTCTCCCATCTCCCCCCTTCTTTTTGCAACTTCCAAGCTACTCACTTTAACCCTCTACAGTATTAAGCCCAGCCAATAACTCTGGCTATTACTTGTTACTTCTTATAGAGGGCGATTGCGCCTTTTTTTGTCACAGTCATCATACACCTGCACATTAAATGGAATTCCTAACGGTTTCTCCTGGAAAATGTTGTTTTCCAATTTATTTTATATATTTTCAGTGTTTGTCTGTCAAAATGTCTAACTCCATGTTGTATTATTTAAATGACCTTTGTATAACGCTGTATAAATTTGCTTCTCTTGTTTTTTTTTTTTTTTTTTTTTTGTAACAATGTTTCAGAGCTTTTCTCCCCAGGCTTCCTCTGTTAATGGACTTGGTCCAGTTGGAATTTCCCGGTTAACAAATGTAAAATAAATAAATAATAAAAATATTTACATATTTTCATAATTTTTTTTACAACAATCGCAATGAAGTAAAACCAGTGTTGTTTTCTTTACTTGAACCCACTCCTTTTTCCACAACCACCAGTTTATTCTTTTTATAACTGCTGGAAAAAACATCTCCCATTAAACATAATCCCATTAAGTCTTTTGTTCCAAATTACGCATGTAACATAACATATTCTATCTATTTCACCATATCCTTTTTTAATACTCTTATATCCATATTTATTTTTTATCTTCATACAATTTCTTCCATAATTTTCTTCGTATTTTACATGTTAAAAATACGTGCTCCACAGACAAATTTTCATTTCTCTTCTTATATGGTATTTTACTTTTAACAAGAAATTTATTTATACTTAATTTCCATAAGAAATCTTGACTTTCCACCCAATTTTTATACCATTTCTTTCTTTCTTTAATAGCATTTTTTTAAATTTTTGCAAATATTACCATGGATTAATACAGAATGATTTATACCATACTTTCCTTCTTTCCTTTATCTCATCAGTCTTTATCTTCCATATTTTCATTTTTTTGTAGATAATTTTGTATTTCATTGTCGGAATGTTCCTTTTTCTTTTATTAAATCCAACATCTTCCCGCATATTGTCATATTTATAATTAAGTATTTTTCCCACCAATTTTTTTATCTTTCATCTGTATTAATACTCAGTGTACACTCAAAAATGCTCAAAATACTGTTTGATTTAACAAACCTAAACCACCATCCTCTTTACTAATGTATGGTACTCCTCTTTTGACTGGATCTAATCTATAACTCCACGTGAAAGAAAAAAATATTTCCATTACATCCTTTTCATATATTTTTGAAATCATAAAGACTTACTAAATATGCCATTTTACTTAACACAGAATTAACCAAATTTGCTTTTTTATATGGCAATGTATATGTTTTCCACAATAAACATAATTTTCATACTTCTTATCAGATTTTCTTTATTTCCTGATTGCCAAATTATTTTCCAAACTTCATTATCTCAGTTAAAGTAAACTGGTGTACCTGCTAGTTTATTCTTGCTTCCTAATTCTTGACTTTTTCATTTAATTAGAGCCATCTCTATTCATTTTCATAATTATGTTAACTATTTAATAACCTTTTCCATACAAAGTAAATTCTTTGTTACAATTATATAATCTGCATATGTCATTAATACCTGAATTTCTGCACTTTTTCATTACATATTCTGCCTCTTTCATTATATCCTTGTATAATTCCATTACTCATTTCTGTTTCTTTACTTAACCATCCATTAATTAATATTCTGACATTGTTATTCCTGTAAGCAGTCATACATATTCTTTTTTTTTTTTTTCCCTACGGTTGTAGTTATCCACTTATTTCCATAGCACTTCATGTTCTATTGTGTCAAAAGCTTTATTACCATCATCTGCCATCAGTTTTACCTCATGTCCTTCCTTCATATCATCTACTACTACCTCATAATTCTTAGAAGTTCTTGACAGCCTCTTCCTTTAATACTGAATATGATTTTTTCTGTTATGTTCAGTATTTTACTCTCTATCATATTTTGTATAATCTTTAAATATCTTATCACTATTATTTAGTACTATTGGTCTTCAGTTTTTTTGTCTTAATTCCCTTTTTGCATACGAATTTGAAAATTCCACTGAAATGTCTTTATAGTTAAAGGCCTCCTCTATCCATTCATTAAAAACTTTTGCAAAATATTTTTACCAGTCCCTTAATTTTTTGTATACATTTCATAACTAATCCCATCTTAACCTGCCACTGAATCTGTTAACTTGTTTAATTACTTTGTTAATCTATAGTAATCCTCCTTTCAAATTCTTTGTTCATTAAATCTGTAATTTTAACTTGCCAGTCCTTTTGAATTTCTGTCCTTCCTTTCTTTTTTATACATTTTTTACATATTCCACCAGTTTCCATAATTTGTGCTTGTTTTTTCTTAATTTATCTGTTTTTATTCATTTATCTTATTACACTATCTTTCTCTCTCTGTTTTTACTAAATATGCTGATACCTCTTTTTATTCTTGTAATAAATCTTTGTTTATATAATACTACTTTTAACTTTTCCTTGATTTCTTTCAAACAGTTCTTTTTTATTTCCATAGAATTCCATTTTATTATTTATTTTCTCTATTATGTCTCCCTGTAACACTTCACCGCCATTCTCGGGTTTGCCCTGATTTATCATTTCATTCAAAATATCATCCTGCAACTACCTCCCCCAGATTGAAGTGTTGTAATGACGAGTCTATAGCAGAAGATCGAAGTTTCAAAACTTTGAATCTGATATGGTTGACACCATATGATCGAAGTCTTGAAACTTCGAATCTTTTAACGGAGATCTCCGTACAGTGCGGAAAGGGAAGATTTCCCTTTTCTGCACTGTAGTGCAATCTCGGAGTTGGTATATTTAAGTAGCAGGGGTGTGGGGTTTGCAGGGGGGCTTGCCCCCCTGCTTAGAGCATTTAAATGGTTTGTATTTGTAGGTTGTTGTGTTTTATTACATTTTCGATGTTTCAAGACTTTGATTATATGGTGTCGACCATATCAGATTCGAAGTTTTGAAACTTCGATAATGTAATATATACCCATAATGACACACTCCTATGTCAACTTTTCATTTCTGCTGCAAAGTAATTTAATTGTTATGGTGTTGTTCTAGCATCTTTTTTGCTTAATGGTTTAGACCAGAAAATGTGGGCTCTGTCCATGCCATGGAAGAATGCCCATGGTAAGTTTTATATCTTAGGAATCCACAAAGAGATAAAGTTTATCATATTTTCACCCTGTAGATTCTTGGGTATTTTTGGATTACTTGTACTTTCTCTGTTTTCCAGGTGATCAGTCTTTTCCATGAGCCAGTTATGTTATTTAAGAAGAAATTTTTTGTATTTCTTCTTCATACAGTTTCCCGTTAGAATCGTTCAAGGCTTCTCCCATTTGTTAAGTTGTAGAATTTTATTAAAAATGAAGTGAATCAGCGGTAGCTACACACATCCACAAGTACCAGGAACAGCAGAAAGCAGTGACTAGGCCAATAAAGGTCCGTCCTCTCCACAAAAATCCAGTTCAGGTGTATAAAAATAACATTTAAAAAAATGTTATTTTTATACACCTGGAGTGAAGTTTTAGTATTTTGCTGTTGGACCATGTCTGAGAAGATTTGTTTACTGCAGTCCTCATTTGTAGTGTGTATTTTAAAATTACCTTTGTCCATTTAATGAGCTCTCTTGTATATCTGACAGTAGATTTTGAATTTCCTTCTTCATACCACAGTATTTCATCACTGTTTTGGATTGGCTTATTTTTTCAGTTATCTCACAACAAAAGTGTCTACTGACAGGAATTGTTTTCCCTCTATCCTTTATGATATGATCTGAAGTCAGCAGCTTTCTGATCACGTCTCAAACAATAGACCTCGAGTGGATTGAGTGATTTAATGTGACAAAATCCGTCAAATATGCTAACAGTCCACTGTCTTGACTATGTCCGAAAAAGTTAACTTTCTGATGAAATGTATGAGAGTGTTTGGTATGGAAATGTGAATTTTGTAGTAGGATCCCAGACAATTTGCATATTTCTCCCTCAAAGTACAGTAACTAATAACTGGACTTGACTGGATAGAAGTTATATTTCATAGGAACATATGTATTTAATTGAAAGCCTTAAAACCCATCCAATTACCATTTTAGATCATGCACTAAGAAAAACTAAGATAAAGATGCAGGGTGGTTATGAAAGTGCCAGTGTCTCATTTTTACTTACTTGTCCATTACAGAGGGGGGAGTTTAAGGATTGTTTGGTGAAATGATTCAAGAGTTATTGGGTAGACAGGAAATTCTTCAGAATGGTTAGCTAGTATGTGGGGAAAAAAAAGAAATGGGATTTAAAACATGGACGAAATAAGAAAGAGAGATATGGTGCAAGTAATAGGAATTAAGAGGGGGTTAACAAATGTTCAAGTATGGCAGAAGAATGGGAATATCATAAAACACGAAGAGGTACAACTGTAAAGTGCTAAAAGGAAAAATAAGGGAGTAATTGGATAATATGCATGAGTTTAGGAAAGGTTGCTGTTAAGCAAACTGATTTTGATGAGAATTTCAGAGCACGAACACCTTTAGCACAACTTAGAAAACAGTCAAAATGGTTTCTGCCAAACATAGGAAGCCTATAACAAGAATAATTTTAACAGATCCTAAACAGATATTAAAGCTATTTTGGAAATTTTGTGAAAGTTTGCATAAAGCAGAGAAATGTGGAAATCAGGAAAAGTCACAAATGAAAATGTTTATGGAAGACTTAACTATGCCAAGGTTAGAGTCAGATGAGCTTCAACAGTTAATAGCTAAGATAAGAAGAGAGGAGATAAAATGTTATTGTGTAGTCAATCAATGAGAAAGTCTCCAGGAACAATCAGTATTCCTGTAGAAGTTTGGATGTTTTTGGGGAAGAAATTTATAAAGAACTTGATTTTTTTTAATATTAATTTAAAAGATGGGGAGTACCAGCATCTTGGAAGAAAGCTGCAGTTGCTGTTACCCAGAGAGAGTAAAGAAACTTCAGACCTGGCTTCATATTGTCCTATTTCAGTTTTAAACCATGGTTATCAATTGTCTGTGCTAGCTAAGGGAATGGCAAAGGTGTTGCCAAAATTGATATATGGATCATTGTCGTTTTGTTGAGGGGTGGAAACTATTTCATAACTTTAATACTGCAATGATGATCTGGAGGCAAGCAGAATGTAAGGAAATGTTGCTGATGTTGCTGGGTCTAGATGCAGAGAAGACTTTTGAGTGTCTGCTGGGGTTTTATCAGTAGGGCAATGGAAGTGCTTGCATTCCATGATAAAATAATAGGGCTTATTAGGAGGATACATGAAGGATCAGAAGCAAAAATTAAGTTTGGATGTCTTCCCTTTGCAAACTGTGTTTGAACTGTTGAACCAGACAGGGATATTCTCATCTATATGTATTTGCTTTATATTTAGAGCCATTGGCAAAGAAAATGCACTTTTGAATGTAAGGATGCAATTGTTATGGTAATCAAGAAAAGTTAACATTAATTGGAGAAGATATTTTTATTTGATAAATCCAGAAAGGACCGTTTCGGTGTTGTGGAATATTCTGAGACCAATTTATATCTTTTGGGGATATAAAATTAACGAAGAAAAACAAGTGTAGTAGTAAACTGCGTATCAATACATTAATTGATTCAGCCATACCCATATTTATGGAGACATAAGATGAAGCATTTGGTTGTATAGACTGAAAGGGATTGTGCTATGGCAGCTAAGAATATATGGGAAGAGACCAAACAAAAAGTAATATAAAAACTTAGAAACAGAAAGCTCTTGATTGTGGATATGGATAGTTAGATACAAGCAGTGAAAATGTTTTTAGTCCCTTTAGTTTTTTATACAGGTTAGGCTTAGTTTTTAGCAACCAGAGGAAAAGTTGTGGACAGTAATTAAGAGTCAAAGGAATTAGGAGGGGAAGAGAGCAAGTGTTTAGTAGGATAAGTTGAAACTCTCCTTATTTACAAGATGGTTTAGGATTACTTGATTTGATAGGATACTTGAGTGATTCCCTTCCTTATTTCTATTGCAGTATTCTTCACTCTTGGGATGTCCTGCCTAGCATAGCTGAACGTGCAGCCAATATACCAAGGTCTTTATATCTTCTAGGTGCTGTATGTCAGATGTATGTCCTATGTGCAAGACATAAAGTATTTATGTAACATAAGAGCACCTAATCATCATCATTTCTTTGCTGCCAGTCTGAAAGCTACCTTTGAATTCTGTCTGCAAGCCATTCAGCAACTGAGCCTTCTAAAGATAAGTACCCCATTGTGGTCTCTTCCTTCCTTTCTTTTTTACTTTAGTTCATGTGAGTGTGGGAGACAGTTTTCAAAAAAGATGGACACAAACATTGCCTTTTTGTTTAGATGCTACACATGACCATACTCATTATGAGATCTGCTTGGCATTCATCCTTAAAATACTGTGTAGTAGTCTGCCAGCACTTTCTATTTATTGGGAGAACCAGCAGTTGAAGCTTTTATCTCAGGGTATCATGACCGAATCTGCCTGACCTACGTTCAGTCACTGCTTAAGTAGTGGAATAAATAAATTTCACTGTCTTCAACTTAGTACCACTAAACAAATTTGTGCTGCTAAATAAGTTAGCATCCTATTTTGCATTGTAGTAGCACCCCTCATCATTAGACAGATGCAGCACACAACAGTCTCTAGACTATATTTAAGCAAAAAACTCACAAGTGGGTGTGTGAAGTCTGAGTGATTACACAAAACCAGCCATGGGTAAAGCCTGATATATCCACACCCATGAGTGGGTTATTGACATTATTTAAGAAAAAATTAATTACCTTGCTTAAATAATGTCTTTGCATAACAGAGCTTGGTGTTCCTTCGCATAGTTTCCCATTCTTCATCATTTTCTGATGTACTCTGCATTTGTATGGGAGTTACGTTCCCACACTTGCACAGTGCAACAGTGCTGTCAGATAGGCAATAGAGGAAAGAAAATCTCTGTTGCTTTTTTATGTGGAAAAGAGTAAAGCTATGAGGCAAAAATCTGGACAGTCTACGAAGATTCGGACATTTGAGAGGTATAAGAGTCTGTTGGGATTTACAGAGGGAAAGTGCAAAGATGGAAGGAAAATCTGTACGTTTCTATTTTTCTTTATTTTTGTGAATGTACCTGATTTTTCTCCTGTTTTGCACTGTCCCTTGATCACATGTTCCAGTAGAAAAGTCTGGCCACTCAGTGGTACTTCATTGGCCAGACTTTTTCTGTTGGTATATGCTTGATTTACAACGGGCCCGCTGGTTGGGCTGTCCAATCAGCGTGTTAATTTTTGAATGACAATAAACCATCACTGTATAATTGGCAATATTCTGTAGTAACATTAAGCATAATGAAATCTGTTGTAATATGTTACCTGAATCATTGTATTCAGAAAAGTAAATGCTTACTGCTTACAAGTGGGTTAAATAAGTTTCCCTTTTTGAAGGCACAAGCAAATGCCCGTGCAGCACTGATAAAAGAACAGTTGGAGAGAAAGAGAAGGGAAGCTTATGAAAAAGAAAAGAAAGCATGGGAAGAACATGTAAGTGAAAATAACTAAGTAATCTATCATTAGTTTTTCCTGCATTTTCCATCCTTATACCTTTGTACTGAGTTTCCTTTCCTTAGTATTGCATTTAAGTACTGTACATTTTGACAATGTCTGCCAATTATGACAACATGATGATCCTAAAGTGCTTTAAAGGTGAGTCTTCTTTTGGGTTGTGCTAATCAGATGAATGCCATTTTAAAACACTTTCTGAACAGTAGCATTCATGTTGTGTTTGAGGCTATGTGATAATATTTTAAGTCCTACAAAAAAAAACTTTTTTCTTGTGTTGGAAAAATTATGCTGTACCAGATTTATGTAGGTGCATGGACTCGGTTGTGAAGCTTATTACCTGCAGGCATTCAAACCTGACTTATCATTATTGGTACCTTTAAAGGATACCTCTATAAGTCAAGTGGGACAAGAAGTCCATCTGTCTTGATAATTTTAAGACAACAGTGCTATCTTCCTACACAATGCATTTTATCTTATCATGACGACACTTTCTCTTACTCTTGAGGCTTCAACACACAAGGTACAAGATTTAATTAGATTTTTAGCATTACAGATTTATAGCTGTATAGTAGACTAACAACCACTAGTTCATAGGTTCGTAGGTGTTTACTAGGCTAATGACTGCACAAGTACCTTTTTAAGCTTAGCCATGCATCCCAAATGTCTGAGAAGTTCTGGTACCCTTGATAAGTGTAAGCATGGGTTTGGGAGGTGAAACATTTACAAGCTGGGGCCTGGAAGATGAACCATTGTCCATTAGAGACATAGGTGCCAAACCAGGGATGAATTTCCTGTTCCCCATCCATTTGTCCAAGTTAAACTTTACTTGGGTTAGGGAGGAACTCTGCTTCACATGGATGGCGATCATGTTCCAGAGATGGGATAGTTCTAGGATACATAACCTTTCTCTTCAGCAGGTCCTATTCTATCACAGGCAAGGTTTAAGTCTGTAGAATGGCTAATTCTAGTGCTGTTTATTTTGTGGATATGCAGGAGGTCCATCAGAATGGGGTTTGACAGTGCCTTGTATGCCAAGCATAGATCTCCCCTCAGTGGCCTGTAGGAGACAGAATACAGTCTTTTTCTCTAATTTTTCCATTAAGGGGGAGTACTCCCTTAATTTATTAGACGTCCACAGATAGTGACATTTTTATCTTCATGGAACAAAAAATTTCAGAAAATCTGACAAATTGTTTGTTGCCTTTTTCTCTCTCTCTCTCTCTCTCTCTCTCTTTAGGTAAGCCCTGAGGCAGTCTGCTTAGGACATGTTACTTATGTCCTGTATTCTTTTAGTGAGGAACCTCTGTGAACATTCCAATCGATGGATATGCCTGGTTAAGTACATACAAAAGGGGGCATTCTATTCAATGATAGGTCTGATGAATGCCGAATACAGTGGAACAATGACTTCCTTGGACCCAGTTGCCATACCTTTGTTTATAAGTTGCATAACATAGTAGGATTTTGTCATTACTGTAGACAGGTGATAGTCAAAGGCTAGATTACTGTCCATGTGTGTCGTCAAGTCTCTGACCACTGGGTCAGCTCTTAGTGGTGTGTTTTTTTTAACACATTTATTGAATTATCACTTGTGACATAAGCAAGTAAATTGTATTAATAAGTTCATGTTTACAAGCATTATATTTCAAATATATTGCTATATGTTATATAATCTAAGCAACATTACATAAAATATCCTGCCCTTTTATTTTAAACAAGAGTCATCTTTATTAACTGTCACTTACAACCTAGGCCATCATACATTTATATAAATGAAAACAAACCACACCGACACAGTCCTGGTTGCAAGCCTTTTAAATCACAAACCATAATGATACACTCCCAGTTGCAAACGTTATACCTCACTTATAATCTACCTAATCTTTTTCATTCAAACATTACATAGCTCATTTAAGTCATTCCTCCTTGTAAATCTCATTCCTCCCCTGTATGAATTGTTCCTACAATTCCCATTTTTTTCTTCTGTAGTTTGTGCCTACCCTTATCTAAAGATCTAATTTTCATTAACAAAAAATGTTAAAGTAATTTGCAATAATAGTTAAAAAGCTAAACACAGTTGCAAAACAATATACATTCCCAAAAGGAACCTGACTGACAATTTGAAAAATGCACTAAATGGCTTTGGCAATAGATTACATAAATGACACTCTTACACTGGAATGCTACAGCAAAATCTTTAACATTGTCATATTTATAAGAGGAGGACAGCAGTAATGAAATTTGCAGTTGCTACAGTCAGAAATTATTTGCTTTATGAATATTCGTTACTTAACCTCTTTGTTGTAATCGCATAGGAAATTAATATTCATTAAGTATGCATGACATTGTAACGGGTGTGTATAAATTGCATTTGTCAGCGGCATTTGGGTTGAATTTACTACTGCGGTGGTGGTGCTGCAGTAGCATTGTCTCCACACAGTAAGACGTCCTGTTCGATTCTCAGCTAGAGCGTCGTCTGTGTGGAGACATGCATAAATGGGCGTACCTTCATTGAAGGTTGTGCGTCAGGGCCGGCAACTCGGCACATAAAAATCTACTGCCAATCATTAGCGGACCGGAGTTCCGCTGTGGCGACCCCTAACCGGGAAAAGCTGAAAGACACAACAACATTTGGGCTGAATTTACTATTGAGCAGACAATATGATAGTGTTTTTAATTATCACTTAATTTGGTCCACTGCAGATTATTGAAACACAGTTGTAGAAACCTAGTGTTCTTTGTCTCACCTGTGCAGACCTCTCAACCTACAGATGAAAGAGTCAGGGTCACCTAATTAACGTAAATATCCATATTTGTATATACACATTAATGAACACGCCCACACACATGAAATTGAACAAAGACAGGGCATCACTTTAGAGCCTTTTTTTTTTTTTTTTTTTATTAAACACACGCTCACCCACAATAATTCTCTGTATCACACACACACGCAACACTCAAGAATGAGGACAGCTAGAAGGAGTAATACTGAAAAGACAGCATAATCAAGTAATCAGTACCTCTGAATGAGCAATTTCCTAGAAACAAAACTGTAAATAAAAAGCAGTATCAGTTTACAAAGTGATGCAAGTCATATACATATATATACATATATATATACACACACATATATCTATATATATATATATATATATATATATATATATATATGTGTGTGTGTGTGTGTGTGTATGCTCAGGTATATATACATATGTATGTATGTATATTTATATATATATATATATATAGAGAGAGAGAGAGAGAGAGAAATATTTGTGTGTGTGTGTAGATATACATATACACACAATTTATTTTATTATTTATTTTATTTTACATTTGTTGACTGGGAGTGTCTGGCTGAGGTATTGCCCTTTTTCAGTGGAAGCCTTGGGAGAAAAGCTCCAAAGATATACAGTGCAATAAAAATAGCAATACAGATGCATTTCAATAAAACTTGCAATCCAATTGCTCTGTTTAAGTATATCAGTAAGTTTAATTATTTTACATTACAGTATAAGAGAGAGCAAACACATCAAACCAGTATACAGCAAGCCACCTTTGTTAACAAAAAGAAAAAAAACCACTCATTGCAGCTAACATATCCCCGTCTTCCTCAGCAGGATTTGCAAATAGTTGCTGCCATAAAAAGTCACCTTCTATATTTGACTGATGCCTGCAACATAAAAAAGGAATGTCTCACCTGGGAATCAGTTGCTACTCATTGTGCTCCTTGGTCTTAAAACCAGTCCATAGCTACAGGCAAAAGTAAAAGAAATCCTTAGAATTGGCAAAAATACCTCATTCCTCCTCTGAACAAATATTCCATTTATCTGGTGCAAGAACAAATTTTGCTGTTCATAGTCTAAGTTCCAGCTTTCCTCCACTATGACAGACAGGCAGTTTTACAGATAACTGTATATCCTTATACCGACTGGTGACAGACCCAATCCTTCTGTCTATTTCAGGGCTGTGAAGGCTGGAACAGGTCAGGTATTCAAGCCTCTCTTGTGGAACTGAAAAAATAGAACCGGCTATCTTTTCAAGCCCACTGATGTATATTAACCAGTCCATGCACAGCACAGGATGGAACTTGCAAGCTAGCACTCAGCCGCAGAGTCGCAAAACTGGAAGCCAGACAGTAATGTGCTAATTAGGTAATGTAAAAAGATGCTCTGATTGGCCGAATTGTCAGCAGCTAAAAGCAGGGGTCTCTATACCACAAAATTTGAAAAATATAGGAGTCTAACTATATAAATCAGGCATAAGGCTGCATTTTGATTGAAATTCAGGAAATTTGAGAGCTACACACCTGTCACTAAACTTTTTTTCACTTTCAAAAAACAAAAAAAAAGTCTTGACTATGGAACAAATTCAGCTGCTCTTGCCCTGGCAAAGTATAATCAACTTTTTTGTGTAGATTGTGTTTGTGTGATTAGGCTATTAAGTCATTGACCAGATTCAACAAATACTATTTTGATAAACTGCATTGTATTCAGTTGTCTTGTTTCCATTTAACTGCCTCCTAGCTGTCAGTGAAGAAACAGAGAAACAGGAGGCCTTGCCTTCCTCACTGCTACAACTGTACTTCCTGCTTATCCCTATCAGTTTTTAAGCACAAACAAAAGCAAACTGTCTAAGCAGTTATAATTTAAAGGCAACCACAAATATTGCACAGGTCTTCATTACCCTCACCAGTCCTCTCAGTTTTATTGAGAAACACAAGCCCAAGTTGCCCTTCAACTCCCTCTAATGTTTATTTCCCTCTCACTGCAGTTTTAAACACTAATGATAGCTGTATGTCACTTCTGCTTCCTCTTTGAAGTGTTGTATACCTCAAAGTGTTTTCAGGTTTAAAGACAAATGCAAGCCTTTACTGCCATCCCACGTCAGAGTATTCTGTAAAACTTTAAAACACAAGCATTACCCATGCACTAATCCCTGTCACTCCATCTGCTGTTGGGTACTTTCCTAACTTGCTACCATGTATTTGGTATTGGCATGGTGTGTATATGGCCATCCTTTTTTCTATATAGTTACCATTTGGTTTGATTCCTAGCATTGTTCATGGCTGTTGCCTCCCTCCTGGCAGAAAAAAACGTTGAAGCTTTTTGTGTGTCAGCAGTCTTTTGATGGAACTCTGCCTGAGCTCCTGTCAGTTGGAGCACTTGGAAGACAGCCTTATCTTTGTAAAGCTGGACAGTCACAGGGAGAGGATCCGTATAGCTTTAGGCTACTGTACCAGTGTTCTGTTGTTTACCTGCACAGCTGTACTTTTTCATCAGTCCCCATTCTTTATCTGTCAGCAGTATTTGATACTGTAAATCATGGCATCTTCTTGGGGAATCTTCATATTAATTTTTCGTCTGCTGCTGTACTTCAGTTTTATCTCTTGCCTTCTCTGATCAGTCCAACTGGGTGATCTCCATAATTATTTTTTCAAGTGGAGTGAAGGGGTGCCTGAAAGTGACATTTTGGTTCTATTACTGTTCATAGTTTGTAAGTTGTCATTGAGACAGTTCATGCAATGCAAATGTACCCATTATTACTGTGTAAGTGATATTCACTTTTATCTCTCCTTTACTCAAGACTTGATGTCCAGTGTTACCAAATGGGAGGAATGCTTGAGTTAGCAGTTATTTCAAAACAGAGGCTTTGTTGGTGCATGCTGCTATCTGCTTGTCATAAGCTCCTTACTGTACACTTATTATTTTTCTATGAAGGCAGACAGTAGAGAGTTATTGGCACAAGTTAATGATCAGGGTCTGGTACTTAATGATTGAACTGACATGGATCAGGTACTGGTTGTTGTTAGGACTTCACTCCTTATACCACCTGTGGGTTTGGTAACAATTATACACATACTTATCCTCTCTTAAATGACTAATGCAATGGTTTCTGTTTGCAGCTGTCAAGCACGGACCTTACCCACATGGGGCTAAACCACAACAACAAGAGTTTGATGAGATGTATTATGTTCTGTCACTTTGCTCCATGCTTACAGGATCTAGGCTGGCTGTTAGTAGCAACTTTAGTCTTGACTATAAGCTCCATCTTTACTTCGATCAAGCCTTACAGAGTCTGGGTACCACCTATTTAAAAGAGCTGCTGTGCTTTATATTTCAATTTGTCTCCTCGGATTATTGGATAAGAAGATGCTATATGTTAATGAAAATATCAGGCAGATGCTGTTTTGCCTGTCCTACCAGATTTCTTTGAAATCAACTCCCCGATAGACATGAAGATAGAGGCTAACTTTAGGAAGTCCCGTATCATCATCTTAGAAGTTTTTTCATTATATACCAGGACAGATTTTAATTCTTTCTTTTTGCTAGTAAGTTTTGATATGATTTTTGCTTTATTGTTCCTGAGTGACACAATTTTTTGCTGCTGTATGTGTCTGTCTTTATTTGATCCTTTTAGCTCATTCACTCCAATGGAGCTCGGGAAGTTTGCACTGCAACTTTCAATGGGTGGAGTCTTAGCCTTTTGACAGACTCTGATATTGTCCTCACATTTCAAACAAATGCTTATATCGCTGGAACCATTGTAGTTATGAAAGAAGTATAAATGGGAATCTCTTCAGCACAAACTATTTTTATAGTGGTAGTATTGTTTGAATTTTAGGTCTTAAACTGAATTCTATAAGTCACAGTGAACACAGTAACTATTAAGTTTTTAATATTTTGTAAACAACTTACAATATCTCGGCAATCACTCAAGTTGCACACACTGTCAGCAGCAATTTATTCATCTAGCTGAGATGTTTCATATGAGGCTAACGAGTTTGCCATTGCTTAAGCTTTAAGATGAAATCTTTTAAAATCCTGTATCTAGCATGGTTTTGGAATTATTGATGCAAATATGAAGACGTAATATTTGATGCCTAGAGGAGTCAGTAGGAGGTGACTGCAGATGCACCTGGAGATGTCACTTGGATGTAATGAGTTAATTGTGTAGTGGTTGGCAATTAAACTGTATAGGACACCTAAATGAAATCAAAGCCCATAGCATGTACCATATGTTTTGAGTTTTTGGACTTTTTTTATGTAGAGTCTCAGTTGAGCCCTATCTGAATGCTTGAGGATATAGTCTAGAGGCTGGAAACCTGGGATATTGCCCCAATGAATGATGGTCATATGGCTTTTGAATGCAGAAATCTTTTTTTCACTCAGGAAGTTAAAAAATGCTGTGCTGGCTGGGTCATCTAGCAATCAAATATGAGATGAGATGATGGAGATTTTCAGATTTAGTGGGATTTCTAGGAATAAGAATAACTATTTTATTGTTGCTGCGCAATTGTTCAGCTTGGTGAACAGTTGTAGAGCATTACCCTAATTATAGAAACACTTGAATTTTGTATTCTCTAGTATGCAGATACTGGGGCCAGACTTATTGTAGAAACTCTTGAGGCAGTGAAGATATTGATTGTTGTAAAAATGAATTTAAATGGCGGACTTGGCGTCTTAGAAATGTCACTTGAGAAATGGACTGAAATGTGCAGGCAGACATCCTTCATACCCAGAGTTATCTTCCAAGAATCCTTGATTTTTAATGGATGCCAAATTGACAGGAAAAGAATGCAGACTTTAACATGAAGTTATTTGACTATGAAAAGCCTAAGTCACCATTTGTTGTACTTTTATAGGAATTACTTCAAACCTTGAAGTGGTATTCATTTTATCAGTGTTGCAAGGGAGCATGGGTTTATTTCCTGAAAGAATTCTGGTGTGTAATCCTTGGAAATATTTTGCAGTATTTACTTGTCTGAAGTAACCTGCTGACCTGCTTAAGCCGTGGTGGTACAGCGGTAGTGTTGTTGCCTCACAGCAAGAGGTTCTCCTGTTCAATTCACGTCTGGAGTGCCTTCTGTGTGGAGTCTGCATGTCCTCCCCGTGGTCAAGTGGCCTCCGAAAGACATGTGTGAATGGGCGTGCCTTCGCTGAAGGTTGAGCGTCGGGCTGGCAACTCGGTACCATAAAAAAATCTACTGCCAATCATTAGCGGATTGGAGTTCCGCTGTGGCGACCCCTAACCGGGAAAAAACAAAAAGACAAACAAAAAAGACCCTTTTGAGGTAATGTGAAAACTTCCTGGGAGATAAAAAAAAAAAAAAAAAGTTAGCTGTGGATGGAATAAATAAATGTTGAAGTCACTTAAATCTGTAATAAGAACAGCGCATTATTTTGACAGCTCTTTATCGATATTTCTTGTCTTCCTTCTGTTGATGATGCTTCTTGAGGAAGGGATATTTGAGGTGTTTGGAAACTTCTGGATTACTGTGGGATAATGGTGCAAAACGTTTAAAACTGTTGACAGTTTCTCTCCATGTTTTATAAATCTTTTAACAGATTTTCAATCGGTTGCCCAAAATCTCATTTTTAACAGGGGTATCCTTAATCTCAGCTTGAGTGTCCTCAGGAAGTAGCTGGGTCCTCCTAATACTGTAATAACACATGTAGTGAGGAAGCTGCTATATTACTGGCACACTATGTAAAGACGACCCTATATTATCTACATTGCATTACTTTAATAATCTTCAGCATTAAGTTGCAATATATTCTCTACTATGTTCTAAACATGAATGTTGATAGTATACTTTGAAGTTAAGTAGCTGATAGCTTTAGATTTCTGGTTGGAAGAAATTATATTTCTTCTTAACTGGCCCATCGACCACCCAGGATCCTTTCTTAGGAAGGAATTGAAGGTGCTGCTGTTACCTTTTCTGAGGGGAAATAAAAACAGAAATAAATCAGCATTCAGGTTACTATATGGATCCCTGCATAGCTCACAGTGGACAATGAATAATTAAGCTTCTTTTATTCAGACAGCTGAATGTGTATCTGAGGTATTGCTGTCAACTTCTGATAAGTCAAGGAGAGAAGTTTGATAGCCCATGGTTGGAGCTGTCAAGATTTTAAGGTTGTAGTGCCTCCTTCCTGTATAAGTAATCTCATTGGATATATATCTGTTATAACTTCGGTTAATTGTTTATTCAAATGAAATATCCCTAGGGGCAGAACTGAATGTTGAAGGCTGACAATAATCCATATTATTTTATGGGTTTCCATCTATCTTAAATATCTTATGGATAGTTTTTTCCCCCAAAAATAAATGACTGGTGTGGTCTGTGAAAGAAAATCTAAGGGCAGACTTTTGTTTGCCAACCTACATTTACACTATAGATGAAGGGCTGATGTGTATTCTGGGGTCTGTGCTGCCTTCTGATCAAACTTGAAGTAATCTGCAGATCAGCAGTAGTTCAATAACTATGCTAGGGACTGCCTGGTCCTGCATCAGTGCTTGTACTTGCTGATTTATCAGTGAAGTTTTAACCAGTGAAAACAAAGGAGAATGCTGTGTAACTGCTTTAAAATCTGATGCTGTTGTGAGAAATACAGGTACAGGACTTGCTCCTTTTCAGAAGTGATATGTTTAGATTCAGAAGCTGACACTATGTTAAAAGTGACTTTTTTTTTTATAGTTGGAGGTTCCTGCACAACCTTTGTTGGTGATGGAAGTGCAATTTTCCCTGCGGACAGCAGGCATCCTTCTTGACCTGCTTGGCTGTGTTATCCTTGTACTGAGAGGTTTCACTTATGTTTATTTGAGCAAGATATTGATTAAATTACTGATCTGATGTTGTTAATCTTCTTTCCATTCATCAGTGATGGGTTCAGTTCCAAGCCCTTGGAACCGAGTCAGTGTAATGCCAAGCTCGCGCCAACCAAAAACTCTCGAGCTAAGCTTCTACCCAAAATGCCCTTCTCCCTATTGACTCAGATCACATTTGCCACATAGCCGTAAAGCCACATTTCAGCCGAGCTCTCAGGTAAGTAGAAAACCTTTGATATTTCTTAGGATTTTTTGTCACTTTTCCACACCTTTGTGGTATATGTTGATAATTATATATTCGTACAGTTATATTTAGTGTTTTCTTCCTGCTTCTACCCGTGTTGGTAAACATTTAAGTACTATTGGTGGTACGGCCTTCTCTCTCTACCTTGGTGGTATTCCTTGAATACCATCATTGGTATTTTCTTCTCTCTTTCCCTTTTAACTGAATAGTTGGGTGTTTTTTGACATATTTCTTAGGTGTTATGTGTATTTAGTTAGCAGAGTTTAAAAATTTCCTATAGTATTCTTCCTGGTTGTTGTGTGTGTAAATTTCATGATGTCTGATAAAAAGGGCACATCGGGTTTCAAACATTGTGCTTCTTGTAAGGGTAAACTTCCAGTTTGTGACTCTCATGACGATTCTGTTTATTGTTTGGGGGTGCCCCATCTTTCGGTGCAACCTCCCTGTGTGATTTTTCAAAGTTTCTGTCAGGGCACTTTGAGCGAGCGCAAGAATAAGTTGATCCTGAAAAGGCCTACATAAGTTGCCTTTTTCAAAGGCCCTTTCTGTGACAGAGGTCTCCAACCCCTCCTATTAAGGACAAGAAAAGGTCCCATTCGGTTCCCTGTTCACCATCGGGTGACCAGGGCAAATCTGTGAAATCTAAAGTGCCAAAACTATCTTCGGAGCATAAGTCTGCCTCATCGGCACCAACCTCTTCTGCTCCAGCTACGACTGTTACTATATTGGCGCCAGCTTTGGCTCCAATACTGTCTCTGGAACAGACTATTGACCTTACAATGACTGTTATGACTTTGGCACTGAATGCCACTTTGGCACAGTGCACGCCTTCGATGCCTATCTCTAAAATTATGGCTGAACCTGCCATGTCGGCTCCGAGTGCCTCTTCGGCACCGACCTCTTTTTCAGTTCAAATAACTGCAATGTTGACTCCATTACTTCCAGTCTCCAAACTTGAGACATCGGTGCTGGCAGATTCCGCACCACGGACCTGATACTCTCCATCTATAGACCTATTTCTAGGGCAGGTATACAGTCCGTTCCTAGAGCGATCTGACTCCCCATCGGGAGTATCCACCAGGAGCCTTTCAGAGCTTGATGTAGTGCGTCTTGTGGACCAGCTGCTGACAGCTAGGGGAATACCCACTTCTTCCAGGACCCATCCCCCTGCGGGGACATGGGTTGACTTCTCCACAGACTCCATCCTATTCCCCTCCTTTGCCCACACTGGTTCCAAAGCCTTCTGATCTCATGTCGTTTTCAGAACCCCCGTCTTGGTGCCTGTAGTGGATCTCCAGGACTGTCCATTTGGTCTTCGATTCCCACTGAACCTGTCCTTCCTCAGGTCTGTGATTGGTCTGCAGGCTCCTCGGTTCGTGACGTGGCTAAGAGTGTTTTTTCGGCTCCGTCCTCAGTACCAGGAGTCCTGTCGACACCAGTCCTGCTTTTGAGGCTCCATCCTCAGAGGTGGGCTTGACGGAGTGGGGTGTGACCCCTGTTCCAAGGTTGTCCTTCTCTGTTCCAGGCTCCCATCCCCCTTCGGGCGGACCTGCTTTCCATGCTATGGAGAGGGACCCTTGCTTCTGGTAGCATCCCGCTGACGTCGGAACCCCAGAATTCTCCCCCTGAGCTGCAGCTGTCACAGTCCACCTCCCTGGGTCACCAAGCAGGAAAGCTGCAGGATCCCCCATTGCAGGGTGCCCTCTCTTCAGAGGCCCCCACTGAGGAGCCCCATAGAAGAGATCATACAAGAGGAAGCACGTAGACTTGCCTGAGGAGTCTCTTACGGAGGACACAGATTTTGATGACAGTGAAGGGTCCCCACGGTCAGCCCCTGATGTCTCCTTTGGAGACATCCTTGAAATGTTGAAATAGAGGGGTGATTGGAAGCCCGCTAACCCTTCTTCCGAGGAGTCTGTGTTTCTGCAGGCTTTCCATGCTCAGCCATCTACCTCTTGGGTGACTCCGCCAGAAGATGAGCTAGTTCAACTCATGGTACAGCGCATTTGGAAGAACCCTGATTCTGTTGAGGTGATCCCTCGGAGACCGGACAAGAGTCTTTCTCCACCCAAAGAAAACTCACATTGGTCCAGAGGTTTACCAGTCAATGCTGTGGTGGTGGTGCCGACCACAAAAAAGAATCTCACTGAGGAGAGTCCTACTATCCACCCACCCAAAGGAGAGTCCCGGAGCCCTGGACAAATTGAGGAAGAGAGTCTTTGCTTCAGTGACCTTCACCATATGGTCCCTGAACTACTTGGCACATTTTACGAGATTCCTAAGAGACTTGATCTTCGAACTCTCTGGAACACTCACAGGGCAGGTGACTGACGAGGCAAGGAATAAAGTTGCTT
The DNA here is from genome assembly GCF_019279795.1 of Protopterus annectens. NCBI lineage: Eukaryota > Metazoa > Chordata > Ceratodontiformes > Protopteridae > Protopterus > Protopterus annectens. The sequence continues at coordinate 933,036,867 of NC_056729.1, forward strand.
CACAGCTCACAACCCTGGAATTGATCTCCAATTCATCCATGAGGTTGCTCTCCCACACAACTGAGGGGGCGGCTAGAACGGGTTCAGGCATAGTTATGAGATGCCATGCCTGGCTGCGCCTTTGTGACTTCACAGATCCTCTTAAGTCTTCCTTTCTAAATGCTCCCATTGAAGCATCTTCCCTTTTTTGGCCCCAAGGTGAAGGACACACTGCCCACGTGTGAGCAGGATGGTAAGACCCTGTCTGCCGTAGGTCTACGTTTTTCCAACCTCCAATGTTCCTTTTCTAGGAATCATTCGGCTGCCTTACTTTATACTACTGATGACCCAACATCAGTCCTGAAGCGACAGCAACAGACGTAGAAAATACTAAGCCTCTTGTATTCGGGCTGGCTGAGAGCTACCCTGGCAGGGATAACCCAGATGTGATGACTGCAACAGTGAATACACTCAAAGATCAACATTCATGGCAAATGTACACAACTGTACTTTCTTCCTTCTGGAACGATTGCAATTCAATCAGACAACATGTCAGTAGTCTGGTATATCAACAAGCAAGGGGGAACCAAGTCCTATCCCCTGTGTTGAGAGGCCATGAGAATTTGGCAGTCGGCGATAGCTTCCAACCGCTTTCTGATAGCAACGCATGTCCCAGGGACTTCCAACATGATTGCAGACAAGTTGAGCAGTTGTATCCTATTGCCTCACGAGTGGTCTCTCAGTCCCGAAGAAGCGGCAGAAATCTTCAGCCATTGGGGTCAGCCTTGCTGTGACCTTTTTGCCTCCCTGTTAAATAATAAATGTAGCAGCTATTTTGCCCTATTTCCCCCAGTGGGGGAGTCCCTGAGGGACGCTCTGATCCACAATTGGCCCACGGGACTACTATATGTCTACCCTCCCATTCCCCTGATACCCCAATTCATAAGGAAAGCCATTCAGTTGGAATGCAAAGTGATCCTCATAGCCCCTTTCTGGCCTTGACAAGTTTGGTTCCTCTTTGGCCTCATCTGTTATCTCTACTGTGGATTCTCGACCCTCTTCCAGACCTAATTTCTTACCCCCAAGGGTTGAGTCATTCGAACTGCTCCAGTCTCAAGCTGACAGCTTGGTTTATCCACTTCCATTAATTGCCAGGCAGGATGACCTCTCCTCCTCTGTTTGTGACTTTATTCTGGCCTCTCATAAACCATCCACCAGAAGACTATATCTGGACAAATGGAAAAGATTCTCTATTTGGTCTAAGGAAAAGATGCTAGACCCGTATTCAACTCCAGTCACAGCGGTTTTACAATACCTGTCTACTTTTTTTGAAGCTGGAGCCGTAGCCTCTACAATACGAGTACACCTAGCGAGTATTTAAAACTATCATAAGAGATTGGATGGTAGCCCCCCCCTAATTTCACTGCATTTATGCCATTTGGGCGGTGCAGTGGTGCAGCGGTTAACATTGTCACTTCACAGCAAGAGGTTTTCTGGTTCGATTCTCTGCTGAGGTGCCTTCTGTGTGGAGTTTGCATGTTCTCCCTGCATTCACGTGGGTTTCCTCTTAGTACTCCGGTTTCCTCCCACAATCCAAAGACATGCATCTGGAGCATTTCTCCTCGGGCCTCCGCTGAAAATAGGCTATGTCCTAGTCGGACTTTCCCGGTCATCAGATGTTAAATAAATAAATCAATTTCTCAAAGGAGTTTTGCATATTAGGCCTCCAATCAGACAGCCTATAGAGTCATGGGACCCTCACGTTAGTTCTCCAGTCTTTGCTCAACCTCCTTTTGAGCCTGCTGCGAAATGTGATCTCAAATACTTGTCGTGGAAATCCCTCTTCCTGGTAGCCATCACTTCAGCCAGATGAATTTCTGAGCTTCAGGCATTATGCACCAAAAGACCCTATCTAATCTTCCATAAGGACAGAGTATCACTCCGGAGAAATCCAGCTTTCCTCCCGAAAGCTGTTTCTGATTTTTCCATCAGTCAAACTATTGACTTACCAGTATTTTCCCCGAATTTTTCTAATAAAGGGGAAAGCTGCCTGCATTCCTTGGATATGCACAGACAATTGAGATTTTATTTAGACAGGACCAACCCAGTTCGTAAATCTGACCAACTTTTTAAATTTCCTTTTCTGAGCCTAGAATGGGAAATTCTGTCTCCAAGGTCACTTTATCTAAATGGTTAAGGGACGCATACATTTCATTTATTCACTTGCAAAAGAACCTATGCCAAAGAATATTAAAGCCCATTCTACTAGATCTATGGCAACGTCTGTAGCCTTCTATTCCAGAGCTTCCATGGATGATATCTGTGCAGCAGTCTCTTGGGCTAAACCCCACAGTTGTATCAATCATTACAAATTGGATGTGGTCTCCAGAGGGAGAGCTGCCTTCGGCTCAATGGTACTCAGGAACGTTCTTCCATAAGGGCCACCCAAGGATCACAGGGTAGCTGAGGATTCTGTCCCATCAGTGATGAATGGAAAGAAGATTAGCAAAATCAGATAATGAAGTTATGTCTTTCCATAACGGTCCATCTGTGTTGTTCATCTTCTTTCATTCATCACTTCCCACCCTTCTTCCCCTGCCAAAGGCTCCTGGCGGATACTTTGGGTCCAAGTAGTGTCTTATGGCATTTGCTCAGAAATAGCATCATCTTTACTTATACAACATGGGCAAACTCGATCTGAGGTAACAGGGAGAAGGGTGTTGTGGGTAGAATCTTAACTCGAGAGTTTTTGGCTGCTGCGAGCTGGGCATTAGGCCGACTCTGTTCCGAGGGATCGGAACTGAACCCATCAGTGATAACTGAAAGAAGATGAACAACACAGATGGAACGTTATGGTAAGATGTAACTTGTTTTTTTTCTTTCTTTTTTTCCATTTCCTTATTTTCTTTTTGAACGTAAAAAATATTATCAAAGAGGTGTGTTCAACTCTTTTTAAATATTTTTCATGCACTGTTCTTTAGCTCTTCGTGCAACATGATTCTTTTTGTTTGTCTATAAGTCAGCTTTTATATTGGGGATACTGGGAAAGAACGACTGACAAATACATTCAAAAAGAAAGTGCATTCTAACAGATGACGCTTCAAAGGGGCAAGAAGAACTTGAGATCTGGAATAATGCAAGTCTAAAAAGACCAAAACCAAAAAACAGGACTTGCAAGAGTGCCCAAATGAAGGTCAAAAACCAAACTTCTTAGATGAACACAAGCACTTTCTTTCCTTAACGCTGCAACACAAAGAATCGTTTCGACATAGAATCCAAGTCTTCATCAGAGATGAACAAATCACAGTAGACCTTACATCAATTTATACCATCCAACCTGTTTGGCTGAAAGTACTCCGGGAGGGTAGGCAGTTAGGAGGAAAGAGAGAGAGTGATCTCTCTCTTTCCTCCTAACTGCCTACCCTCCCGGAGTACTTTCAGCCAAACAGGTTGGATGGTATAAATTGATGTAAGGTCTACTGTGATTTGTTCATCTCTGATGAAGACTTGGATTCTATGTCGAAAACGTATTCTTTTGTGTTGCAGCGTTAAGGAAATAAAGTGCTTGTGTTCATCTAAGAAGTTTGGTTTTTGACCTTCATTTGGGCACTCTTGCAAGTCCTGTTTTTTGGTTTTAGATCTGGAATAATACTTGAATGTACATCACTCTCTCTGCTGCAGTAGCCTTTTGCTGTGTGAGTTATATCCTGTCAATGATACAACTGGCCAGCTTCACAAAGCTCTGGCTGCCTCCCACACCTTTACTTTAAGTGGCGATTGGATAACCCATTTGTGGAGGAAGATCAGCTTTCCAAGTCAAGATTACTTCAGAACTTTCTTGCCACTTCAAGGAGAAACAGCTAAGAGACTTTACAGGAACAGTATTTGTCTATAGGCTTAATTTCTGACTGATAAATCCCCACATGGAACCCTTCCACACAGAAAGTATTGCTTTTTTGAATATGTCTAAATATTTTTTATGTATTATTTTTTATTTGCATCTTCTGAAGAACATTGGCAATTTTATAAATATCAGAAGTTTCTTGTCTGAAATTATTTTTAGAACTGGGCTATGTTACTTAATACTGGGACTGGTTTTGTGAGAACAAAATGTTCTGCTTTTGTTACAGTTTAACTGTAAGGGTTAGGATTTTAAGATTGGGAAGTGTTTTTATGTGCTTAAAACACTGAATGTTTTGGTGCTTGTGTACACTTCATGACTGCCTTCATTTTACTGCTTGAGACATTTTGCTTAGAAGTGTTCTTTTAAGCATTGTGAAATGTATTTCAGGGCTAGAAATGTATCTTATGTTTGGTGCTTGAGTACAGTTCGTGATATCTTTTCTTCATTTCTTGTTTTCTCTCAGTGCTCTTTCTGTGTAAAGGACTTGGGGTAATGACAGGATTTTTTGTGTACTGCTTGTTCCTTTGCTTTCAAATATTGAGAGACTGTGTAGGGAAGTGTTAAGTGTGCATTCACTCCTTGTGAACATGTGTCTAACTGCTTACTGTTTGACTGACTCCTCCAAGCAGTGCTTACAAGCAGTCAGGTTTCTTCCTCAGCTCAGTACAGATTCTTACACTGGTTCTGCTGTTTCTTTTCAATCTGTACCTGAAAAGAAAACAGAATATAACCCCTTGCCAACATTGTGGGCTCAGATAGTCCCTCGGCTGCTGGTGGGTGACACTGCAGCAGCTGTTTGTTCTTCAGAGAACTCACTGGTTTCTCTAGGGTCTTCGGTTGTAGTCCCTTCCAAAACCAGCACAGGGGGTTAGCCACATCTTCTGCATTGTCCAGTATGGGCATGGGAGAACCATCTTCTTTTGGTCTGCAAGTTTATCTGGGAGGTTCTTCTCAGAGGGGCCGGGGAAAGTGACCTCTTCACCAGGATGAAGTGCCATCTGAGTTGGTCTTCTTCTGGGGATGTCCTTAGAAAAAAAGAATTTAAAGGTTAGGCATTATTCATACAAAGATGTTTTATCTGTTCATAAGAATGTTTTTTTGTACCTTAGCCAGGAGTTTATTGCAGGCTTTCTGCCCTGGAGAGGATAAATAATTTCTGAGGAATATGTATCCAACCCCATTAGGGAGTTTTGCTCTTCTAAGACTAGTTCCAGGGTAAATGATGTATTTTTGTGGAAACAAGTGTATGTTCCTTCTGAACTAAGGAGATGATGTGATATGCTGCAAGTGGCTTTACCTTGTACTTTGCCATTTTCTCCTATTATGCCATCCTTGGAGAGATGCATTAAATGCTGCCTGCCCTTAGCCTTCAGTCCCCAGAAAAGTCAGAACACTTAATACCAACCCTACTCTTGCAGACAATAGGTAAGGTATTGTACAGATTTCTAAGAGAATTTCTTTCTACAATTCTGTTCTTTCAGGTGTGGATCATGTGGATTGTTCTGCCACACTTCCTTCAGACAGTTGCTCTTGTCTGAATCCTACAATTTCTAACCTGTTTTTTCACGCGCCACCTTATACATCTTAAAAACCTTCTATATTTTGTGAAAAAAAAACAGACAAAATCATTCCCTGCCATCTTCTGGCAAACGGAGAACAAAAATACGAACGGACAAAACAGGGATCCTTTCAGAAAAAGGGACAGACTGTCCTTCAGAATTACTATGGCAGCATAACCCCCACACCCTTCTCTACATCTTTACATCTCTCTCATTTTAAAGCTCTCAGCCTTTCCATTTGGCAACAGGGTCGTTTCAGACTCTTGGGTACTGATACTGGTCAGGAGGGTTACTGTTGACACTGGATACATATACCTCCTTTCAGGGGAATTCATCCTGTCCTCCGAACCAAACAGAGTTTTTTCTTTACATTCTTCAGTACATTCTTACCCTAGGAATCGTATTACCAGTGGCTTTATATCAAAGGGTTGAAGGTTTTTATGCAAGATTGTTTTCGGATTCAAAGAACAAACTTTCCCGGAGACCAGTTTTAGCTCTCTCAACTGGTTTGTGAAACTAACAAAATTCAAAATGTTGACCTTTGAGTCTGTTACCAGTCATTGTTCTGATTTTTATGGTAACGTTAGAGCTAGAAGATGCTTATAGATAGATTTTAACATGTTTTCCTTATTTAGATGGTTTACTAATCTTTGCAAAGTCTCTTTCCAGATGACAGGAGTCCTTAACATAGATTTCATTAGTCCTTGCCAATCTGGGCTTCCAGATAAATGTTCAAAATTCTTCCTTTGCTCCATCACACAGGACTGTGCTTTTAGACTGCATTTTAGATTCATCTCTTCATAGGTGTTCCTAACAAAGGAAAAGGTAACTTTGTATTTGGAAACTTTCCTGTTCTTTTCCACTTAGTCTGAGACTTCATCCAGAGAATATCTCAGGATTCTGGAATTCATGGCTTCTATGATTCATGATTTCTCTTACCAGGTTATATATGAGAAAAATACAATGTTTAAAAAAAGAGGACCCAACCTTCTCATTCTCTAGGATTTTCAGGTTCCATTTTTGGGCTTTATTAAGAAACAAAGGCAGAGTGGAGAAGGGAATAAGATGTATCAGTTTTTGCTTGGGGAGCAGTTTCTATGAAGCTAAAGGTGAAAGACCTGTGGGTTAGTTCAGACAGACCAAGACACATAAGTGTCCTAGAAATGTTAGGTGTGCTCCATGCTATAAAATCTCTTCTTGACTTGTTGCCTCTGGGACCAATACAGGTGATTACAGACTACCACCAATAATGGGGGGCACCAGGTTTTTCAACAACCCCCATGCCCCCACCCCCTGTGCCAGCTGGCTGTGATGGCCACCAGGACTCCTTCCAGGCACTCCAGGAAAACAGATGCATTTTCATTCCCATGGTCAGGGCTCTTTCTGTATGCCTTTTCACCCTTTCCACTGATATCGAGGGGCATTCTGAAGATTGTCTTCTGGCCAGACAACATTGCTTTTCCTTTTTCATAAAATCAGCCAGGGAAGATAACTACAGTCTTTCTCACAGGTTGGATCTACTCACATAGGGCAGAGAGAGCATCATACACCCCAGTCTCAAACAGCTTTATCTGACTGCCTACATGATTCAATTCTAATACCTTTTAGGCAGCATTTTTTTTGAGGACATATAGCGGGTGTTAAAGGAGATGATAAATCCTGCTGCTGGGAAATCTTTTATTACCCAGTGGAGAATATTTTCTAGTTGGTGACTCACCTATAACCAGGGCCCTATCGGGGATTATTAGCACTGATTCTTTTGTGAGTTACTATTTTATGGCCTGTTTACTCCTTTAGCAAGGAGTATTTATCAGTAATTTTGGCATGTCTACCCATGGATCACTCCTTTTCATTTCAGAAATAAACTAAATAACCAAAGGCTATTGCAGTATTGAGGAATTGGACAATCTACTTTTATGATTATGATAAATGCAACTTAAGACATCTACCTTTTATACACAACAGTTGATTCTGAAACAGCAGCAGTATAAAAGATGGGCGAATGCTGCCAGCCTAGTCAGATAGAATTTGATACATAATTCTGGCATTTGTAAATATAAATGTAAAATGCAGCCTTGTTTCTTAAATGAAAGAAAACACTGTAAAATATGAACTTTGAGATTGTAGCAACATTGCCATCTGCTGTAAGGAAAACTAAGCCAAGCATTTCAAATGTTCTTTGAAGTCAAATTATGTTTTGTATACCCTTTTGATCTAAATAGTGGTGCCGAAGAGGTTAACTGAACACATTCTTTCTATTGTCTTAACTTAAGGAATAATTACTAGAGTGTACATTGAAATGTTTTTTATTGTTGTGGTTTCCTGAGCAGGTGTTAGATTATTAGATAATGTGGCCTGTTGGCCTGGGAACTCCAAACTAAGTGTCAAAATGATGTAATGTGTATACTGGGAAAACCTAAGTGTCATAATGATGTAATCTGGGAAAGCCCAGCAGAAATATGTTAGTGATTTTAATGACTATTGTTCAGAGAGACTGTAAGCATTTTGATCTTGATATCCAACTCTCTGCACTGCCTTATGCTCTGTTTATGTAAGTAGTATCTTAGAAGTATGTTTTCTTGTAGTAATAGCTAGAAACTTAGAAGAAAGCTAGACTTCGTGTTTTGCTGTTATATCAAAACTTTCCTACTGTATTGTTTTAAGTTTCTGTGTGATCTCTGAACTCTTAGATATCACTGTGGTGTAGTGGTATTGTCTTGTGTTTTAATTATTTATTATTAAATATTTTAAAACCTTTTACCTGTGGCTGGTTTATGTAGAGATAAGTAAGCTCTAGAGTACATTGCATATTTATAGAGTTTATTGTACAAGGCCACTCTAATAAGCCTTAGACTGATTAGTCACATTACCAATTGGATAATAATATTGCACAGTAATAATTGGACACCCTTTTTAAGGGTCTTTGGTTAGCTGATAAGTATTAGCTGGTGGTGGCAGTAATTACTACCATATAGTCTGGGTAAAGGGGCACAGATGGAAAATCTGTGTCAGCCTTTCCCAGAAGTGTCTGTGAAGTTGTATAAATACTTATCTCAAAGTGTGTGTGGTATGTCAGCTACCTGGGCAGGGACACGAAGCACTGGTGGGACAGAGAAGGTACTGGAGGTTAGCTTGCCCGCTTGAGATCTGGACCCTATAGCTGTGCCAGTGGGGAGTCTTATTGGGGACCTGGGAGCCAGGGAGCAACCAGCCCCAGACTGACTGTGATCTCTGTGTGCACTTAAGGGAAATTGTACTTTACTGTGTGTATTTGTTATCCTTTCCTCTTATATGAGATGCCCTCCCTGATATTAGTGGTGAGGAATGAGGCTCCTTGATTGCTGGGCCAGGGCATGGCCGTCACAGCCCTCACTGTAGAGGATATTTGAGTGCTTAAAAAAACACAAGGCTAAAAAAATAACTGACTTGAAATTGTTATATTTAAGCAAGGGGCCTTTTTGGAATAACATCCACATTTTAAGCATTACTTTTAAGTCTGCAAACTTTTCACCCAAAATCCAGTCATTCACCATTTAACCATTAGCTAGTCTGCCTACTTGTTAATGGAAGTGACTTCTTATCCATTGCATGCATTAAAAATGTACTCCAAGCTCAACTCACTTCCTTTGTTATAAATAAAACAATAAGTGTTTTGAACTAATAAACACATTTACCAAAAAGGAGAATGTTACAGCAGTTTGAGATGGTCTTCATATAAGGAAATTAGCTGCAGTCATGTACTACCTTGCTTATTTGTTTGGGTACATTCACCGAACTTTTGGACTTTTAAATCTTCTCCTCCCATTGCTTTCTGTTTTCTAGACTGCTTTCCAGTGTATTGCCTTTTGCCTCAGGTAGACCCTTGAGAACTTCAACCCCATAAGCCCAAAACAATTTCTGTAACATTACCAATACACAGGACACTCTGGCACACACAGACATGCACCATAGTAAATGTATCCCCTTACTTAGCCCTTATTCTGACTATTGCCCAGATTTTCTCTTGAAAATGCTTCCACCCACCATGCTGAAACATTCAGTATAGCGATGTTCTTCATGTTTCACTGTTGCAGTCCTGACTGTTGGGATTTCCTTCCATGAAAGCCCTTGGTCAGCCCATCTACCAGAAAAACAGTTTTCACCTCCCAGGCTGGTGGATGTTCGTATCGACATCCGTACGCTCAGGTGTAAAGGGAGCCACCCTGCATCATCACTTCAGTTTTTTGTTGCCACTGGAGCCTGAAGCAGTATACAAGTGTGTTGGTTGGTCTGCACCAGAGAGAAGCTGATGTCGGAAAGATAAGTACCCTGTTGGGGAACTCCTTTCTGTTTCACTTAACTCTTGTCAGGTAAAGTAAATAATTGTCTCAGCTGTGGTAAACAAATCCCACACAGAGACTTCATACTGTTTGTGTTACTTGCTTAGGCCCAGAACACAATGTCCCTCATTGTTATTTTTGTACTTGGTTTAACGCTAGAATGATTAGCTGTAGGGACGAATTCTTAGCTCATTTTGTAAGACTAGAATCAGTTGAACCGGGTCCGATGGTGTACATTAATCGTCCTGATCTTGAGCTGCATAAGCACAAAAATGAGAAGAAACTTAAGCCAAATCCATTAGATGACAGTCACTCTCCAGCCGATTTTTCTGCTAGACAGATACTTGTTGAAGAAGGTGAGGCGCCTTTGCAGCCTCTTTTGATATTTGAAACCACAACCCAGGCCTCTGTCAAGACCCATTTGGAGTCAGACATGCCTTCAGTTCCTTCAGCTTCCATTGCTCACATTTTCAGCTATTTGGTTGGGTCTGAGGTCACTCAGCAGGCCACGGCTTCCAATGAGTGCTTGTTAACCGATGATACAAGGCCTAGGCCTACTCCAGTGCATTTCCACAGGGAGTCGGGTGTCGGACACACCTAAGCCTAAGGGCAAACCCACCCCAAAGAAAGGCAGGGTGGCAAGGCCTTTGCCTAGGCCTATGGGTTCCATTTACTGGGATCCCAACAGGATATGATTAACATTGTAAGGTCCAGACAGATCACAGGTGAAGCCACCCCAGTAAAAAGAAAACAGATGACTACTGATCTTTTCCGAGATCTCTTACTATCTGAAGAGGATTCCGACTTGGAAGACTCTGGCTCAGAAGAAGGGGACCCTCTTACACATCTTTTGAGGAATCAAATTCTGTGGAGAACCTTCCATCGGCTTCACCTCCACAGAGTCAAACCTTTGGGGAAACACTTCATGCTATGAAGCAGCATTTTCAGTGAGAGGCACAGGATTAACCCCAAGGCCAAGAAGAGAGCTGGGGAGTTTTTGGACCTCCCTCCCATTTTAGATGTGATAGAGGTTGTTTTCCAGGATGCCTCCATGAACCCTGATTCACTTCCCCCTGCCCATAGGAAACCAGACAGATTTTATAGGGTGCAAAAGACACCCATAAATATCTGTTTAAAAATCCTTTGACTGATCCAGAAATTGTTATGTTAGAACCTAAAGGGGCTTGGGCCAGTGTCTCCAAGAATCCCTTGCCCATGGACAAGGAGAGTAGAGCCCTAGACAGATTCGGAAAAAAAGGTATACACCTCTGCTACCCTGTCTGAATGTCTTCAACTGTCACTTCCATATGATCAAATATCAGCAAAGCATCCTGGATCAACTCAAGCAAAACATTTCAACCATGGGGATAAAAATCATTCTAAGGAACATTTTTACTTGTTACTCCACTTCCCTGGTGGCTAAACACTCTTTGCATTGACTATGATGCCATTGAGGCATCCTGCAGGGCAGCTGTCCCTGGTTCAGTAATTAGGAGACATGCATGGCTTAGGGAGCAATCTCTCCCTGATCATGTAAAGCTAACCTTTTCGATGCTGTCCTTGACAAAGACAGACATTTTGGACCAAACACGAAGGCAGTACTCAAAAAGATGGAAGATGGGGCAAAGTCCAGGAAATCAGTTAAGGACTTTCTGCAAGTACAACCACCTAGATTCAGCAGGAACTTTCCAGCCAAGTATTGGTCCTTTCCTACCCAGCCTGGGAGTAAAGAGAGAAGGCCTCAAAAAGACAGAGCTTCCAGACAAAGGCATCACCAACAGAGATCAAGGGAATGGACCTCTGAAACACCCTGACAAGGGTGTTCTGGGTCACAGCCCCTAGCCAGAGAGCAATTATGACTCTGTCCCTCTGCTCCACCCTCCCACCACCACCTAAAAACTAGGAGGAAGACTATCTCTCCCTCCAAAACTGGATGCACATCACTTCAGATCAATGGGTTCTAAACATTATTGCAAATGGTTCCAAATTCACTTTCAGGGAGCCCTTAGTATATTCAGGATTCCCAGATGTACCCGCAAATCAAAGAACTCAGACTCTTGAACAGATACAGATTCTGTGTTCTCTATGAGCAGTGGGGCCAGTTCCAGAGGAACAGAGAGGGTAAGGCTTTTACTCAAGGTTATTCCTAGTCCCAAGAAAAGAAGGATCTTGGCACTCTATCCTGGACCTGTTCAGCTTAAACCAATTCCTCAGGATACTAAAGTTCAAAATGTTGACACTTGAAAAATTACTCTCCATGATAACTACTCAGACCTTCATGGTCTCAATAGACCTAAATGACTCCTACTTCCACATTCCTTTTCAGAAGTCATGCAGAAGCTTTCTTCACTTCATAGCAAGTGACTGTTACTGTCAGTTTTCATTACCCCTGTTGCCTCTAGTTTTTTCTGAAGATCACGGAGGAGACCCCAAAGGCCATCCTTATAGCACCGGCCTCATCCAGGCAGCACTGTTTACCCCTCTTCCTCAAGCTCACTTGTCAAAAGCCTTTGATGTTACCTCAGAGGCTGGACCTCCTTACCCAGGAAAAGGGGAGGATTGTGCACCCCACCCTCCAGACTCTCAACCTGGTTTATTCCACAGTGCCCTACAGCACCTGCAACTTGAGTCAGCAGGAACATACCATTTTAAAATAGTCTAAAAGGCTCATCACCAGAAAATCGTACTTGGCCACATGGAAAAGATTCTTGGTTTGGTGCCAGAAGCCCCGGCTTCAGCCAAATTCTGTTAACATTCCAAACTTTCTGGAGTACCTGGCCAGCTTAGTGGAGAAAGATCTCTCTTAATCCTCCATCAAGATACATGCCTCAGGTAGTCATCCTCCATTTTTTTGTTACCCCTTGCTGAAGCAATTTCTTAGGGGAGTTATTCACACTAGGCACCCCAGGAGGAAATCCATCCCTTCTTGGGACCTAAACTTTGTCCTAGAAAAGTTAACTTTGCCTCCTCTTGAGCCTGCAGGCTATACCACCTTAAAGTTTCTTACCTGTAAAACAGCCCTTCTACTGGCTATCCCTTCGGCCAGGAGGGTCTCAGAGTTGCAGGCCCTAATGGCAGTGGAGCCTTTCATTATCTTCCATAAAGGCAGGGTCTCCCTCTGAACTAATCCTTCCTTCCTTCATGCCTAAGGTGGTTACTAATGTGTCTCTGAATCAGGCCATTCATGTACCTACTTTTCTTTCCCAACTCTCAAAACAAAGGGGAAAGATTACTGCAATCTCTGGATGTACATAGGAAGCTATGCTTCTACCTGGGCAGGACTAAATTATTGAGGAAAACAGACCAGTTGATCAGACTCGGAAGGAAAACCAGCTTCTAAACAAACTATTTCCAAGTGGATTTCCCACTGCATCTCTTTGTTACAGCCATCATGGCAAAAAGCCCCCCGATTTGATTAGGTTACACTGTACTAGGGCCATAGCTACTTCTACAGCAAGCAGGTTCCCACTAAGGACATCTTGGAGGCAGCCACTTGGTCTTCTGTGCATACCTTCACTAGGCACTACAACATGGCAACCTTTTCCAAGTCTAGAGCAAGTTTTGCACCTGTAGTCCTGCAGGGAATCCTCTTCCCTCTTTATAGGATCATAGGATCATAAGAGATTACTAGGCTGTCCATCCAGAGGTCATTTTAAGCCTAGCCGTTTCAACCTAATGTAATGCCAAGAAGTACTTGTCAATACCCAAGATTGCATTTAGTGATGACTGCCTATATCCAGGAGGGTTGTGGGCACTATCCTTGGTAAGAATTTATGGTTCCCCATCCCCTTGCCCAGGTTTCTCTGTTTCACATGAATTGGTAGCCTGTTCCAGAGACATGGAAGTCACTGGGAGATCAATATTTTCCTCCAGTATGTCCTATTTAAGTCATAAGCCGTATTCAAGTCCCTGGAATGGGTAGCCCTAGACCCATTTGATTTATGGATATGCCGTAAGTTTATTAGGTTTGGGTCTTGGTTGCTCTGTAGACCAGGCATAAGTCTGTCCTAAGAAGTCTGTACAATACGGAGTGTAATTACAGAGGCCTTAGTCGGTCCGTGTAAGGCATATGCTGAAGGCCCTTGATTTCCTTTGTTAGAAACCTCTGAGGTGTCTCTAATTCCTGCAAGTGCTTAGTACGGTACATACCAAATGGAGTGTTGTACTCAGTTATGGGCTGGAGAAGTGCCGAGTATAGGGGGGTTATAACTTCTTTTGCTCTCGGGGCGATGCCTTTACTAATCAAGTGAGCTAATTGGAAAGCTTTTCTTACAATGGTAGACACATGGTCATTGAAGCTAAGGTTACAGTCAACCTGTTATCCCAGGTCCCTTTCTACTTCATGGGTGCTTAGGGTATTGTTAATAATGTGAAGGGACATTTTGGCAAAGGGAATGATGATGCATTTCTTTGCATTTAGTTTGAGACCTTGACTGATATAGAGCAGTCGTTGGTCTGTGTGAGACCCTCCTAGAGTATACTGGCATAATTTGGGGATTCAGTGATTGCACCTAGTTTGCAGTCATCTACAAACTTGGTCAGCCACAGCCCTTAAGTTTTGACATGAACTTCTGAGAAGTATATACCAAACAGTAAGGGGCCCAGCACTGACCCCTGTGGCACCCCACTGGTAACAGATCTGCTGGTTGATGTGGAGTCACCCACTTTAATAGTGTGTGTCCGGTTTGTGAGCCAGTTGGCAAACCATCTTACAACGAATGGGTTTAGATTCAGTTTGCTAAGTTTATTGGTAATGCCTGAATGTGGGATTGTGTTGAAGGCCTTTGCCAAGTCAATGTATGCTGTGTACACAGATTTGCCCTCATCCATGGCCCTGGCCACACTTTCAAAGAAATTCACCAGATTTAAGAGGAAGAATCTGCCCGTCATGAAGTCAAATTGGGTAGGATCCAGGGTTTGGCAGTCACCTATGCCTTTATTTTATTTATGGCATCCATAATACCTTCCTTGGCCTTACAGATGAAGCTGGTCAGGCTTATGGGTCTGCAATTCCCTGGGTTTGTTGCTAGGGCACCTTTGTGGAGGGGAATAACTGTAAGCTGTTCTCCATTCCACAGGAACAAAGCCTATGGTTAGGCTATGATTGAAAAGGATACTTAGTGGTGATGTTAGTTCATATTTTAGCCTGTTTAGAAGACAGCCTTGGATATCATCTGGTCCTGTAGAGGCTGTAGTTTTTGCTGTGAACATGACTTTGAGGACCTGTTTCTCAGATATGCAAGGTTGGGGGAAGTTTGGGGGAGGGTGTATTGTAAGTTAGGAGGAGGTAAGGGAGTGAAATTTTCACCAAACCTATCAACTAGCAGGTTCGCCATCTCTGTGAGATCAGTGTTGGTGTGTGTGTGTGATACTGTTGACCACCAGTTCTGCACATGCTTGGGTCTTACTCTTTTGGTTACATACATACATAGCTGTAATAGGTCTTATGATTATCCTTGGCAGTACTTGCTTGGTTTCACTCAAAGGAGCTCTTGGAGGATTTGACAAGTTGTCTTATTTGCTTGTTAATGCTAAAGAGGGTGCTTTTCCATTGTTGGATCATTGTTTTCTTGGACAGCAACTTTTTGCATTTATTGTAGAGTTTGTTGATGCTGGAAGTCCACTATGGCAGCTTGATTTTACTTGGGGCTCTGGCTTTGATTCTGTCTGGTACAGCAGAGTTTATACACTTATGCAAGTAATTGTACAGGGCATTAGTGTAAGCTTCGGCATAGTTACCACTTTCAGCTTGAGGTGGGGCTTGGAATGCATTTATACCTTTACCTAGGAGGGTATAGTTTGCCTTGGTGAAGTTATTTAGTCTGATTTCACCCTTTCTGTGTTCTGGTGTTAGTGACAGTTCAAAGGTGACTGATTTGTGATCATTTTTAACTAATGAGGGCCTAACAGTTTTTAGCACTGCACCTGTTTGACATGTTGGTGAGGACCAGATCTAGAATGTTTGTTCCTCTTATCATGTTATGGACAATTTGCTCCAGGGCATTTGAATTCACAAAATCAAGGAACGTCTATGTTAGCGAGTCTGAGCTAAAGTAGATTTCCCAGTTGATGGTGGGATAATTGAATTCCCCATAACCACTGTGACTTTCTCCTTGTCCAGCCTGGTGAATGGGACATGTGTGTGTCACACTATTGAGTCTCCAATGAAAAAAAATAGTTTTTTGAGTGTTATGCCTTACAGTCTTGGTGGGTGAGACACTGGTGTTGGTATGTTTCATGGGTGCTACGGAGACTGTTAGCTGTAGCAGACTTGTGTTTTTGGAGGTCTCTGATGTTTCATTAAGTTTTTCGAGAGAACCACCGCTTATTAGGATTTACGTGTTTGATGCATACTCTGTGTATGAGTAGTGGTACTGTGTGAATATGCAGTGGTGGGTGAGTTGACAACCTTCTCCATGTTACTGTTTTGAGTGAGAGAGAAAGAGATGGATTGTAGATTCTTGATGTAAATACATCTCTCAGTCTGTTCTAGCTTGTGTTATTAGTAGACGGTTGTCTGTGTACATGAGGGAATTTGTACACTGCCTCAAGAGACCCAAGTCAACAAGGTTAGCAGAAGAAAAAGGGTAGTCCAGCTGTCCATAATGCTAGGTTGAAATTGTTGTCACTAGGGTGGCTTTTTCAGAAACAATTACAGAGGAGTTTGGCGAATGGATATTTCTGCCTGAGTTTTAAGGGAAAATTTGTTGAATTTAATTATCCGGCTTTGGTTCACAATTGCGCAGCAGTGCTTGGTGCTGCGCAACACACAAACAAAAAAAACTTGCTCAGATGCAGAGCTTACATATCAGAAGCTAAAACTTGAAAAAAAAAACTGTAACAAAATTCAAAAGGACCAATGAGAATGCATATTCCAAGTCCTAGACTGGCCTCTCTCTCTAAAGCTTTGGGAATCTTCCCAACAGTCAGGACTGCAACATTGAAACACAAAGACCATGGTACAGTTGTGTACTCTTACCATAAATGTAGATGTTCAATTGTATTCACTGTTGCAGTCTTCTTTCTTTCCCGGTCTCCTACTAGGTAGGCTAACCTCCACCTCTCAACCTTGGTTTTGGTCCACTCTACCTTGACCCATCTTACGTACACTTGGGGCTTCCTTGGATTCCCACTAACTTAGTCTTTCTAGGGTACATTTGTGGGCTCCTCCTAAGTGGGTCAAGAAAATACTGAAGTGATGATGCAGGCTAGCTTTCTTTATACCTGAGCATATTGATGTCAGTAAGGGCATCCGCCAGCCTGGGAGGCGAAAACAGTTTCTCTGGTAGTTGAGCCAGCCAAGGGGTTTCACAGCAGGAAATCCCAACAGTCAGGACTGCAACAGTGAATACACTCAAACATCTACATTTATGGTAAATGTACACAACTGTACTTTTTTGAACTACTATCCCAAACTCACACATGCATGCAGTCTTCCTTCTTTCGATAGCTGCAGTGCTCAATGAACAGACTACATTTCAGATTCATACACACTGTCGATGAATTGACAATTTGACAGTGAAAGACAGTCATGTAGGACTTCTGATTGCAATCTGTATCTTTTTCTTATTTCCATTTGACCCATTGTTATGGTATTACACTCCTTATCTCCTTAACTGATAGGCGAGATCTTGCTTTAGGTAGTGAAGTCTTAACTGCATTAAGCTTCAAGATTTCAGTGTTTAACTCCTGAATAAGCTCCATTTTTTTTCTAAATAATGAAAGGTGGAATTTAGGATTGTTTGCTGTTTAACAATAAGTGATCTGATGTCAGTCTTCACATAATCCTTGACTATGGGCTCTGTTCTGAGCCTCGGAACTGACTTGGCTGTTTATTTCAGCTCGTGCCTTCCAAACTCTCGAGCTACGCTTTTTCCCATAATGCTCCTCTCAAAATTACCTCAGATCTCATTTGCTGCTTTGTGTATCAGATGCGTATGACTGCTCTCAAGCTTTGGCTAGTAAAGAAGTAAGTTTTTTCTTGTATATATCCTTTAAATATACTTTTTGGTCTCCATATTCTATTCTTAGTCTGTATTTCTTATACCCGCTCCTCTCATTATCCTCTTTAGCGTGTGTATGTGTTGGGTGTATGTCTTTCACTTTCTGTACTACCGTTGGTAGTTTTTTTTTAATATACCATTGTTGGTATCTCTTTTTACCTTTAAGGTAGCCCTTTATACTATTGTTGGTATTTCTTCCATTCTGTCTTTCGTTAAAAAAAAAAAAAAAAAAAAAAAAAAACTCTTCTCTGTCTTGCTGTCAGAGTGCAGGTGTATACTTATAACCCTCTAGTAGTTATGGCTGAGAAGTCTGATTCTTTTGCCACATCTTCAAAGGGCAGCTTGGGTTTCAAAAGGTGTCTAAAAATGTCAGGGTAAGATGCCCAGTTCCAATGGGCATACCCTTTTTATTTATTGTTTTGGGAAATTCCACTTCCAGGAAAGTTGTTTGGTTTGCCATGGGTTTTCTACTAGGACCCTAACAGAACAAAAGAACAAGTTGATTCTGAAAGGACTCTTAAAGTCTGATTTTGAAGAGGCCATTTCTTTGTTCAGAACGGAAGCCAGCACATCATCTTCATCCTCATCCTCCACCTCTAAGAAAAGAACTTGTTTGACTCCTAGTCCCTCAGAACCGCTCAAGAAGGTTTCAGAATTGCCTTCGGTACCGAAGAGTTCCACAGCACCAACTGAAAATCCTGATTTGGCACCTGCAAAAGTTTTGGAGCTGACTGCTACTACTTCAGCACCCAAGGACAGTTCTGTGTAAGAACGGTCGGAGCTTTTCTGTTCCAAAATTCAAATACTCTCCATCAATTGATTCTTTCAATGACAGACCACCAAACCCTTTCCTCAATGTGAGACCAGCTAGGTCTCTTTCAACTGCCTAGGTTCGCTCCACTAAGAGTCTCTCTGAAGCCAACATCATGAGACTGGTGGATCAGCTCCTGACAGTGAGGGGATTGTCTTCGTTTCCTAGCCAAGCTGGCGTCAGAGCTGATCCGACTATGACACCATCTATTCCTCTTCCATCTCCTATTGAGACATTGGAGCTGGCGGTTCTGACTTTCCTGGCATTGACTGTCTCAGTTCAGATAGTAACTTCCTCTCGGTACCGAGAGCTGCCTTGAGTTCCTCTGGCCTTTCGGTACCGTAGGCCTCCTGGATTTGAGACTCCCTGGTCAGATCAGAGGTGCATGGATTGACTTCTTTAACTTTGGAGCCGTCCATGACCCTTGGTGCTTCGGCCTTCGTAGGTTCGTCCTAGGCTTCTATTTCGGGGGTCGCCTACTCCCATCTCTCTCGGGGGGGGGGGGGTTGTCCTTCTGAATCATGGAGAAGGCCTTGTCCATTGAAGACTCATAGTCTTTGCCATCCCTGTTGGGACAGATTTCCACATCTGCTCTCCTGAGCTTCCATCAGTTTCATCCCCAGTTCCATCAGTTTCATCATCAGGAAAGACCCACCTTGGTGGTTTCCTCTTCAGGCACTTCCCTGGAACATCCCCCAGAGGAAGTACCTGCAAAGACAAAGTGCAAGAGGAAGCACTTAGACTCCCCAGTGGAGTCTTTTCACTGAAGATGCTGACTTTGATGAAGGGAAAGCTTCTCCCAGGTCACCACCTGATGATGATTCCTTTGGGGACATCCTGGAAATCCTAAAATAAAGGGGTGGGTGGTCTTCCCTCCAACCTTCTTTGAAGGAGTTGGTATACCTAGAGGCTTTTTATGCCCAACCCTCTACTTCTTGGATCTCTCCACCTGTTGATGATCTCATTAAACTGATTGCTCAGTGGGCATGGAAGATGCCAGACTCCATCAAACCAATCCCCAAGAAACCTGATTGGATTCTTTCAGCCCCTAAGGAAAAGCAACACTGGTCAAAAGGCACATCCGTTGATGCCATGGTGACAGCGGCAACCACAAAGAAGAAACTTGCTGAGGAAAGTCTGACTATCCATCCTACTAATAAGAAATCTAGGACTATGGATAGGTTTGGGAAGCATGTTTATGCCTCAGTGACCTTTGCTGTCTGGTGCCTAATTACATGGCACATTTCACAAGATTGTAGAGGGATCTGATCAAAGAGCTCTCGTATAACCTCTTAGGAGCAGTAGCTGAAGAGGAACGGAACACTTACCTCTCAGCTTGCAACCCTTGACTCAAATTCTAACTCGTCCATGAGGCTGATTGCCCACGCAGCTGAGGGGGCAACGTGACTGTTGGGTTCAGGCATAGCCATTAGAAGGCATTTCTGGATGTGCTTGTGTGATTTTGCATAGCCATTTAAAGCATCATTCGTTAATGCTCCATTTGATGGATCATCCCTTTTTGTCTCCAAAGTTAGACACACTCGCCAGATGTGAAAAAGATGGAAAGACTCTCTGACATAGGCTGCACTCCTCAGTGGCCTTACTCTAGGAACCAGAGAAGTGGGAGACTATGGTTTAAAAAATCCCAAGGGCCTTTCCCGGAATCCCGTGGCAAAGACTTTCCCCAGGGCAGAGAGGGAAGTAATGGAAAACCCAGCTCCATAGGCAGACATGGCCCGCTGAACCAGACGCCCAGAAATTCTTTTTCTGGTACTTCCTATAAACACCCATGAAAGGAGGCCTGATTACCCTCCTCTGTAGGTAGTTGGGGACGACTGTCCCTGCACCAACCCACCTGGCAGCTGATAACTTTGGACAAATGTGTGCAGGGAATAATGTCTAGAGGTTACAAAATCCCGTTAGCTGTACATCCAAAACCCCAAAAAAGACTCCCGGGTTTTCCACCCAGTCACAGGGGAAGCCACAGTCAAGAAATTCAAAAACTGCTTGACAGAAGAGTCATCCAGAAATTCCCACCAGACTAAATAGGATCTGAGTTTTACTCAAGGTTCTTTTTAGTGCCCAAAAAAAAACAGGGGACTGGAGTCCCATCTTGGACCTCACACAGTTCAGCAAGGCAGTTCAGCAAACCAAATTCCGGATGGTCTTGGTACTGTTGATACTTCCATTCTTGGAAAAAGACGATTGGATGTGCTCTATAGACCTCCAGGATACATATTACCACATAAAAATGGACAAACAATCCAGGAAGTTCCTGCGCTTCTAGGTGGAAACCAGTCATTTCCAGGTCAGAGCACTGCCCTTTGGACTCACCTCAGCCCCCAGGGTGTTAACCAAATACATGGCAGTGGTTGTGACTCGTCTCAGACTGCAAGGATTTTAAGTTTTTCCATATCTTGATGACTGGCTCCTTAACGCTACCACCAGGCATCAGTTAGAATAGGTAAGAGATTACACTCTACATCTCTGTGCATCTGTAGGCATCACTATAAATTACAAAAAATCAAATCTACAGCCTTCTCAACAGTTAGAATTCATCCGAGCCCAGTTGGGCACTATTACAGGAATTCCTTCACTTCTGCTAGAAAGATTACACAGGATCAGATCTCAGCTCAGCCAAATTATCCAAAGCAAAAGGATTCCAGCTAGATTAGTGCTACACGCATTAGGCTGGATGGCAACATCAGTCAATCTAATTCCCTTCACAAGATATCACATGCGAATATTACAGTAGTTACTTACCTCCCAGTGGGCTCTGATATATCAACTACTGTAATCACAAAGGTGTCCGGCACAATGAAGGTTATCCTATGTTCCAAAAATGCAGACAGATCAATCCAGCGTATAAAACCTTTTATTGCATGAAAGTTAAAAGCACATGTAAATTCCAAACTAAAGTCGATTGAGCGCTTTCGTCTCCACAAACGGAGACTTCATCAGAATAAATTAATGAACCTCTGTTTTCCTTTTGTATTCTCCAAATTTCATTAACATAATTAATGTGATCATTAAACAATAAAGCCTTTGCCTTGTTGTAACTTGTCTCATTTAAAGCAACATTCGTATAAAAACATATACATAAAAGTGCTTTTTTAATGCACAAGACAATAAATATACATAATCAATACAACCAAAATACCCCAGTTTTAAACATTTTTTGTACTTCATAATAAACAATAGAAACTTTAGTTTCCTTTTGGGGGCAGAAGCATAAGTTATATTTCCAATCCATTAGATCAGTACATTAGGTATGGCCTGACCCCAGGGATCTGTATTTCAAGTTTTACATTTACCAGGAGGGAAGTACAAATATATACAAATATTCAGCTTGTCACATAAAATTAAATATATTTGATAATGCATAATAGTTATTAATACTTATTACTAAAAAGCTTCTTAATGTGCATATATCTTGATGCCATTTTTTTTTTAAAATTATTTTAAACAGCATAGTGTTTACATGAAAAACATGTCTATATTTAATATAAGTATTTAATATGTAAGAGGATATCAAGGAATTCATGTTATATGTATTAATATATAAATTTGTATTATAAATGTGAAAATAAATATATATCAAAAATATATAAATATGCATATATAATTATAAATATATAAATATATGAATAAATATATAAAAATATAAAATATAAAAAATGTACACTATGTTATAAAATACTGTGCCTTTGTAAACACCAATATTAAATATAAATATAAAAATGTATATACACGGTATTAAAATAAACATTAGAAAAAACAATATGTCGTGTTATTGGGAATACTTTCCACACATTTCTTGCTTATTTATGTTTATAATGTTATTTATTTATTTTGGGATCCGAGGCTAGGATCTTGAGTGCTGGAACAATGGAGATGTGGTAATTTAAACCTTTTCCACCACTCGCATCTAATTTTAGCTGCCATATCATTTCTCTATATTCTACTTTGGTTTCCCAGTCACCCCCTCGTTCTGGGTACCCCACTACTTCAAGTACCCAGAATTTAAAATCAGCCTTTACACATTTCATGGCGTGCCTATATAGTGCGTTATTCTCATTATGTCTGTTTATATCTCTAATATGCTCGTAAATTCTATTTTTCAACTGTCTTTCCGTTTTTCCAATATAATAACTGTCACATGCTCTACAAATCACTAAATAGACCACACCTCTAGAATAGCAACTACTATAGTTTTTAGCTGTTAGTTTAAATGGAATGCTGAGTATCCTAATCTCCTTGTTCTCGTAGATATATGGGCATTGTGCACATCTACCATGTTTCCTGCTAGTCCCTTCAACCTGTGCTCCTTTTCTTTCTATAATATTCTTAATGTTGGGATTCCTTCTAAAACTAAATCTTAATTGATTCTTAAAAACTTCGGTTTTGGTTGCCATACTCTTGAACATATCCCATATTTCATGTATATCTTTCTTAAACCAACTTGTACCATAAAAGTATGTTGTAGTTCTATTCTTTTATTCATGTTTATGTTATTAGTGTCACTTCTGTTTTCATTGGGTTCAGGTTCCTCTGTTTCTTGGTAACCATACTTTAAGAGTGGTGTATATTTGGTACCTCTCCCTCATGCCACATATTTTTTGACCGAGCTAATAAGCTCATTCGGGTACCCCCTTTCCTTAAATAAGCCCTCTAAATAAATGATTTCACTCATAAACTCTGCATCATCTGAAATCATCCTGGCCATCCTTATCTGGCCCTTAACTATATTTTTCTTAAGTTGATTTGAATGGTCACTATGGTAATGTAAATAAGCATTCGAAAAATATTCCTTCCTGTATATATTGGACTTGTAACATTTATTTACTCGGTCTTTCGTAAGCTTTACATCCAAAAAGTGTGTGTCATCTGTGTCAATCTGATGAGTAAATTTCAAAAAGGCAGTAGTATGATTAATGTACCTAATAAATTTTTCAATGTCCTCCCTTTTTCCTTTCCACAGGATAAAAATGTCATCCAAGAACCTGAAGTATTCCACAATGTATTGTTTATATTCTGAATTAAAAACAAATTCCCTTTCCCAATATAACATAATCGTATTCGCATATATAGGGGCACAGGCTGATCCCATAGCCACTCCTTCTTTTTGATGGTAATAATCCCCCTCAAAATATATAAAATTATATTTTAATACCAATTCCATGTGTAATAATACGTTTCTAAAATCTATAGGTGTAAGCCAGTCCATTTCTACTAAAACTTTTTCGAACCACTCCAGACCAATTTTCTGGGGAATAACAGTGAATAATTCCTTAACATCAGTAGTGATAAAAAACATATTTTCCATAAAAACACTTTTCCCTATTTTGTTTAAAAAGTCCCAGGAGTCTTTTAAAATATGTTTCCACCGAGAATATATATTCTTTGTCATAGCATCTACATGTATAGCCATAGGTTGAGTTTTTGATCCTTGTGAAGCAACTATTGGTCTTAGAGGGGGGTCAAGTATAGATTTATGTACTTTTGGTATTCCAAAAATACCAGGAATGACAGGTTTTGGGACTTTTAAATAATTGTATAATGCTAGGTCTATAAGACCTGTTAACAAATTATCTTCCAAAATGAGATCGATCTTTCTATAAAATATATTAATTTCATTTTTGGTAACAAGACAATAACTCTCATCCTTGTCTAGTATTTCTTTCATTTTTTTTAATATAGTCCCAAGTCTCCATCAAGCCCACACCCCCTCCCTTGTCCGGTTTCATCACCCATAACCCCCTATTGTTGCTCAAATCCAATAATAATTTTCCTTCTGCCCTACTCAAATTATGTTTCCTTTGTTGATTTACCTTGTACTCCCTCCTGATTTTACTAGTAACACACTGTTCAAAGTTTAAAATTTCATGCTGTAAGGGGGGATTCCAGGTACTGTGAATCATAAACTTACTATTGTTCATATTAATATTGGTAGATTCCTGATGTATATGCATAAGATTCAATTTCCTTGTAAATAATTTGACATCTAAAATAAGTTTTTCTGCACAAGGCTGTTTAGTGGGAACAAAAGAAAAACCTTTTGTAAATAAATCAAAGTGACATGCATCAATCTCTATATCTGTATAATTAAATATGTTAAAACTGTTGTGTGTGTGTACAATTTGTTTCCCTACCTCCGTGTGTTCTGAAAGGGTGGATTTACTATGCACCATGTCATAGTCTGTACTTGTTAAAAACCCTGGTCTCCCCCTTGCCTTCCTTCATTAGTATGATTCATTGTAGTGGCTTGTGCATAAGACTGCTGATTCCTATTCCTCAGTCTCTCAGACCTTCTTACCTCATCAACTATCTCAGGGGTATTCAATCTATCTGTGGCGCCATTTCTATCTAGCGCAGGGAATTCTTCATCTAAAAAATTGTTTCTCCTATCCTCATTATATCTATTGCTGTGGTTGTTGTATCCACCTTGTTGATATTGCCTATATCCCTCCCTGTAAAATGTTTGGCCACGATATGCCCTTCTATCCACTGGTTGTGTCTGGTAATTAGAGTACCATTGATTACGTTTCTGCAAATTAATGTTATCACCATTTATATAAGCTGTCCCTGTGTTGTACTCATTCAGGTCCCTCTCCAATTTCTTCAGCTTTCTTTTGATATTTGAATTAATATACACATCAGTGTCATGAAGAACTCTATAATAAATGTGCTTATATTCATCTATAGTAAATAACAAATCACAACTAATGTCACTCTGAAGCTTATCAATTTCAATTTTGGTTTCTTCCATTAATTTAATATTGTGCTCTATCATAGCCTTAAGAATAGATAGGCCACAGTTATTTAAAATACCACAAATTTCTTTAAAAAAAAGTCTCATCACCATTAATATTATTAGGGAACTTGTTTAACCTGAGACCTTTCGGAACAATGTTGTCATTGATACATTTTTCAAAATACCAGTTCTCGACAGACAAAGATTTGTATTTTTAAAAAACTTGCATTTGTCCTTGTAGGTATAGCTGTTTGCATGTTCTCTGGTTCTAGGTGGATCCCTTTCTCTCGCACCACCTTGAAAGGATTTATTCAGCCAAGCACCAAAATCAATGTCTTTGTACACCTCCTCGTAACGCTGGTCCTTATCCTGGTTGTCGCCATGCTCAGATAAATTATTTGAAAATGTTCTACCAGTTTTCCTACCATTAGCGCTCCTGTTCGAAGTACGCCCATCCCGTGTATGTTGTTCATTCGAATCCGTAGTGTTGCGACAACTCCTCGGGTCCTTCGGACTACTCTGCGCGCAAGGTATGCCACTACTGGTGCCTGCCTGCATGGTATCAGTTTGCATATGGTTTTGAATAACCCTTAGAAGTTTGTTGAGCATACCACTGCTGTCCGTAGTAAAAATAGATTGGGTAGGATTCCTCGTGTCCGAAATGCCAAGCCAAAAAACGACTGGTAACCAAAAAAAAATGAAGAACAGCAACCAAGTAATCACAAAGGTGTCCGGCACAATGAAGGTTATCCTATGTTCCAAAAATGCAGACAGATCAATCCAGCGTATAAAACCTTTTATTGAATGAAAGTTAAAAGCACATGTAAACTCCAAACTAAAGTCGATTGAGCGCTTTCGTCTCCACAAATGGAGACTTCATCAGAATAAATTAATGAACCTCTGTTTCCTTTTGTATTCTCCAAATTTCATTAACATAATTAATGTGATCATTAAACAATAAAGCCTTTGCCTTGTTGTAACTTGTCCCATTTAAAGCAACATTTGTATAAAAACATATACATAAAAGTGCTTTTTTAATGCACAAGACAATAAATATACATAATCAATACAACCAAAATACTCCAGTTTTAAATATTTTTTGTACTTCATAATAAACAATAGAAACTTTAGTTTCCTTTTGGGGGCAGAAGCATAAGTTATATATCCAATCCATTAGATCAATACATTAGGTATGGCCTGACCCCAGGGATCTGTATTTCAAGTTTTACATTTACCAGGAGGGAAGTACAAATATATACAAATATTCAGCTTGTCACATAAAATTAAATATATTTGATAATGCATAATAGTTATTAATACTTATTACTAAAAAGCTTCTTAATGTGCATATATCTTGATGCCATTTTTTTTAAAAAATGATTTTAAACAGCATAGTGTTTATATGAAAAACATGTCTATATTTAATATAAGTATTTAATATGTAAGAGGATATCAAGGAATTCATTTTATATGTATTAATATATAAATTTGTATTATAAATGTGAAAATAAATATATATCAAAAATATATAAAATATGCATATATAATTATAAATATATAAATATATGAATAAATATATAAAAATATAAAATATAAAAAATGTACACTATGTTATAAAATACTGTGCCTTTGTAAACACCAATATTAAATATAAATATAAAAATGTATATACATGGTATTATTATTTTTGGAATACCAAAAGTACATAAATCTATACTTGACCCCCCCCTCTAAGACCAATAGTTGCTTCACAAGGATCAACAACTCAACCTATGGCTATATATGTAGATGCTATGACAAAGAATGTATATTCTAGGTGGAAACATATTTTAAAAGACTCCTGGGACTAAACAAAATAGGGAAAAGTGTTTTTATGGAAAATATGTTTTTTATCACTATTGATGTTAAGGAATTATTCACTGTTATTCCCCAGAAAATTGGTCTGGAGTGGTTCGAAAAAGTTTTAGTAGAAATGGACTGGCTTACACCTATAGATTTTAGAAACGTATTATTACACATGGAATTGGTATTAAAATATAATTTTATATATTTTGAGGGGGATTATTACCATCAAAAAGAAGGAGTGGTTATGGGATCAGCCTGTGCCCCTATATATGCGAATACGATTATGTTATATTGGGAAAGGGAATTTGTTTTTAATTTAGAATATAAACAATACATTGTGGAATACTTCAGGTTCTTGGATGACATTTTTATCCTGTGGAAAGGAAAAAGGGAGGACATTGAAAAATTTATTAGGTACATTAATCATACTACTGCCTTTTTGAAATTTACTCATCAGATTGACACAGATGATACACACTTTTTGGATGTAAAGCTTACGAAAGACCGAGTAAATAAATGTTACAAGTCCAATATATACAGGAAGGAATATTTTTCGAATGCTTATTTACATTACCATAGTGACCATTCAAATCAACTTAAGAAAAATATAGTTAAGGGCCAGATGATAAGGATGGCCAGGATGATTTCAGATGATGCAGAGTTTGAGTGAAATCATTTATTTAGAGGGCTTATTTAAGGAAAGGGGGTACCCGAATGAGCTTATTAGCTCGGTCAAAAAATATGTGGTATCAGGGAGAGGTACCAAATATACACCACTCTTAAAGTATGGTTACCAAGAAACAGAGGAACCTGAACCCAATGAAAACAGTAGTAACACTAATAACATAAACATGGATAAAAGAATAGAAGCAAATTTTACACCTTACCTAACTACAACATACTTTTATGGTACAAGTTGGTTTAAGAAAGATATACATGAAATATGGGATATGTTCAAGAGTATGGCAACCAAAACCGAAGTTTTTAAGAATCAATTAAGATTTAGTTTTAGAAGGAATCCCAACATTAAGAATATTATAGAAAGAAAAGGAGCACAGGTTGAAGGGACTAGCAGGAAACATGGAACATATAAGTGTGGTAGATGTGCACAATGCCCATATATCTACGAGAACAAGGAAATTAGGATACCCAGCATTCCATTTAAACTAACAGCTAAAAACTATAGTAGTTGCTATTCTAGAGGTGTGGTCTATTTAGTGATTTGTAGAGCATGTGACAGTTATTGTATTGGAAAAACGGAAAGACAGTTGAAAAATAGAATTCTGAGCATATTAGAGATATAAACAGACATAATGAGAATAACGCACTATATAGGCACGCCATGAAATGTGTAAAGGCTGATTTTAAATTCTGGGTACTTGAAGTAGTGGGGTACCCAGAACGAGGGGGTGACTGGGAAACCAAAGTAGAATATAGAGAAATGATATGGCAGCTAAAATTAGATGCAAGTTGTGGAAAAGGTTTAAATGACCACATCTCCATTGTTGCAGCACTCAAGATCCTAGCCTCGGATCCCAAAATAAATAAATAACATTATAAACATAAATAAGCAAGAAATGTGTGGAAAGTATTCCCAATAACACGACATATTGTTTTTTCTAATGTTTATTTTAATACCGTGTATATACATTTTTATATTTATATTTAATTTTGGTGTTTACAAAGGCACAGTATTTTATAACATAGTGTACATTTTTTATATGTAATATTTTTCTATATTTATTCATATATTTATATATTTATAATTATATATGCATATTTTATATATTTTTGATATATATTTATTTTCACATTTATAATACAAATTTATATATTAATACATATAACATGAATTCCTTGATATCCTCTTACATATTAAATACTTATATTAATTATAGACATGTTTTTCATATAAACACTATGCTGTTTAAAATCATTTTTTAAAAAAATGGCATCAAGATATATGCACATTAAGAAGCTTTTTAGTAATAAGTATTAATAACTATTATGCATTATCAAATATATTTAATTTTATGTGACAAGCTGAATATTTGTATATATTTGTACTTCCCTCCTGGTAAATGTAAAACTTGAAATACAGATCCCTGGGGTCAGGCCATACCTAATGTATTGATCTAATGGATTGGATATATAACTTATGCTTCTGCCCCCAAAAGGAAACTAAAGTTTCTATTGTTTATTATGAAGTACAAAAAATATTTAAAACTGGGGTATTTTGGTTGTATTGATTATGTATATTTATTGTCTTGTGCATTAAAAAAGCACTTTTATGTATATGTTTTTATACGAATGTTGCTTTAAATGGGACAAGTTACAACAAGGCAAAGGCTTTATTGTTTAATGATCACATTAATTATGTTAATGAAATTTGGAGAATACAAAAGGAAAACAGAGGTTCATTAATTTATTCTGATGAAGTCTCCGTTTGTGGAGACGAAAGCGCTCAATCGACTTTAGTTTGGAGTTTACATGTGCTTTTAACTTTCATGCAATAAAAGGTTTTATACGCTGGATTGGTCTGTCTGCATTTTTGGAACATAGGATAACCTTCATTGTGCCGGACACCTTTGTCATTACTTGGTTGCTGTTCTTCATTTTTTTTGGTTACATCAACTACTGTCCTACCTAATCGTAATTACCAATCGTTGCAAACAGGATTTTTTGTGGTGGCTCCATTCCAATGAGATTCTCTCAGGCCGACCATTCATTCTTCCACAACCCCAAGCCATCGTGATCACGGATACTTCCGAGATGGGGCGAGGGGGCATTATCTGGGAAGGACTGTCCAAGGCATGTGGTTCAAGCTGGAGGCCAACTTATACATCAGTATTCTTGAGATGAGGGCAGTGCTATTAGCTTGCAAGCATTCCAGAATTCCCTTCCTCTGGGAACGGTAGCAATTCAAATGGACATGTCAGTAGTTCGTTATATCAACAAGCAAGGGGAATCAGATCATTACCACTGTGTTGAGAAGCCCCCAGAGTTTGGCAATGGGTGATTTCTTCCAACCGCTTTCTCACAGCAATGCACATTATGGGAAGCTCCAACGGGATAGCGGACAAGCTGAGCATAACTATTCTCATGCCTGACGAGTGGTCTCTCAACCCTGTGGTGGCAAAACAGATATTTCATCTGGGGGCCAACCTTGCTGCAATCTTTGTGTCCCCCCTAAACAACAAGTGCAGCAGTTATTTCACCCTAATTCCCCCTCTGGGGAAGTCACCCAGAGATGCTCTTCTCTACGATTGGTCCCACAGTCTTCTGGATGCCTTTCCCCCGATTCTCTTGATATTCCACTTCCTAAAGAAAGCCAGGAGGTCTGAGAACTCAGTAATCTTCATTGCCCCCTTTTGACCTTGACAAGTTTGGTTTCCCTTCCTTTGGCCTCATCTTTTCGGAAACCATGGACACTGGGCCCAGTTCTAGATCTGCTGTCCCATCTGAAGGGCTTGCTTCATCTGAACCTTCGTCATCTCAAGTTCACTGCGTGGCTTCTCCAATTCCCATGATTGCCTGGCATACTTCCCTTTCCTCTTCTGTCCATCAGATCATTGTAGCCCATCATATACCTTCAACTTAAAAACTATATCAAAGCAAATGGCAAAATTTGCAAATTGGGCCCTTATGAACAAACTTGATCCTTATACGACCACGTCCATAAAGTTTTGGATAACATTTATCAAGTCTGGTTCCTCTACCTCAACAGTTAAGGTTCAGCTAGCAGTGATCTCGAACGTCTACATGGGGGGTTGATGGGTCTTCCCTTATGTCACACAAACTTTGTAAAGCCTTTTTAAAGGGAGCCCTAATATTAAGACCTCCAATTAAAGAATACATTACTCTTTGAAATCTAACACTAGTCCTTCAGTCCCTTACTTTTCCTCTCTTTGACCCATCAGCTACTTGTCACTTAAAGTTTTTGGCTTGGAAAACATTATTTTTAGTGGCTATTACATCAG
The DNA here is from genome assembly GCF_019279795.1 of Protopterus annectens. NCBI lineage: Eukaryota > Metazoa > Chordata > Ceratodontiformes > Protopteridae > Protopterus > Protopterus annectens. The sequence goes on from NC_056729.1 coordinate 933,068,021, forward strand.
CCAGAAGAGTATCTGAACTTCAGGCTTTGTTTTGCAAACCACCCTACATAGTATTGCACAAAGACAGGGTTTATCTTAAGACCAATCCTGCCTTTCTACCATAGGTAGTTTCTGAATCTAACATCAGTCAGACACTTCAGCTACCAGTCTTTTTCTCTAATTTTTCCATTAAGGGGGAGTATTCCCTTAATTTATTAGACGTCCACAGACAGCTACGTTTTTATCTTCATGGAACAAAAGATTTCAGAAAATCTGACAAATTGTTTATTGCCTTTTCCTCTCTCTCTCTCTCTCTCTCTCTCTTTAGGTAATCTAGTTTCAACGTTTACCTTGGCAAAGTGGCTTAGAGACTGCATTACATTTATTTGTCAGTCGAAAGGGCTCCACATTTCATGCCAAGTAAAGGCCCATTCAACTAGAGCGGTGGCAACTTCTGAAGTTTTTCATGCCAGAGCCTCTTTAGATGATGTTTGTGCAGCAGCCACTTGGGCTTCTCCTTATACCTTTGTCACTCATTACAAACTGGATTAGGTCTCTAGGGGACAAGCATTATTCAGTTTGATGGTGCTCAGGAATAGTCCTCCGTGAGACCTCCCAAGATTTAGGTAGCTGGGTACTGTCTCACAGTCAAGGACTACGTGAAGATTGACAACATCAGATAAAGAAGTTATGTCTTACCATAACATTCCATCTGTGTGTTGTCGATCTTCACTAATCCTTGACATCCCCTCCCTCTGTCCCCCAGCCTAAGACTTAGTGATTCGAATTCTCCCAGGACGGTCTTCATATTAGGGACACATATGTGGTCTCTTCTTCCTGTTGCTATTTGTCTGCCACTGATTTAGGAAAACTTGATCTGAGGTAATTTTGAGAGGAGCATTATGAGTAAAAGCCTAGCTCGAGAGTTTGGAAGGCGCAATCTGATATAAACGGCTGAGCTGGTTCCAAGGCTCAGAACAGAGACCACAGTCAAGGATTAGTGAAGATAGACAACACAGATGGAACGTTATGGTAAGACATAACTTCTTTTTTACTTTATGTTGTGTTATTGCAGCATGTTCCTTTGCTTCCAGTAATTTACTACATTTTTGTGATTAGGTGATAGCACTGTTTTTATGATCTGTTAAATTAACCTTTCCTTTAGTATGTTACCTATGTTGAAATATGTGATAACATATCCCAACTTTTCTTTGCAGCTAGCAGCAAAAGGTCTGAAGAACCCAAATGTGCCTTCAAATGTACCACCAGCAGTTGGACCCGTTTTTGTATTTCAGGAAAAGGCAAATGCAGCAGCCCCTTCTGTCAAACCCCAGCTTCCAGTAAAACTCAGTACACCAGTCATATCCATGACAGCAGCTCTCAGGGATGTTGGTGCCGTAAGTACCTTAACAGAAATTAAAAGGCTGAGGTGGTGGTTGTCATTTGACACTCCAGGCTATCAATCTTGTAAGGAGCTGAAGAAAACTGAAGTATTATTTATTCTGAAACTTCCTGAACCTTGTTAAACGGTTACATTGCAAATATTTTATTGAAACTCAACATTTTTTTTTTTAAATAAGTGCTGTGGCTGGAATTTTAGCTGTAGCCATCAGACTATGTTGCACTGTATTTGTATTTGTCGTTAAGACACTGTCACTCTTTTGCTACACTTAACCTGACTCACCATATTTTAAATAACTAGTACTGAAGAACAGTGGGTTTGAATTCTGAATGTGATGTATATAAGCTTTGTTTTGCTAACTTCAAAATTAAGTTTTATGGCTAAAATATATTTTTTGTTCATTATGGAGTATTTAACCTGGTGGTCTTCCCATAACTGGGTGAATATGGTACAGGTCCCCCATTTTGATACACAAGTTAATCGTAGCACCAAGTTGTGATTGAAAAGGACCATTTGACCTGCTCACTTACTCTTGTCAACAGAAATAAATAAATAAATCAGTCAATCTCCAGTTTTTATGTAGCTCATGTTTTTTTCTCTAAATTTAAATTATTATTTTAGATTATTTTTACATTGTTTTACTGTATTTTATTTCTTTATTTAGACATTATTATTTTATTTTATGTATTAATTAGGTAAGACTACTGGACACAAGTCTTTCTTTTCAGGGATGACCTGGGAGCACTGTCTGGTCAAGTGACTTGCTCAGAATCACACAGTAGGCAAACAGAGGTGAAAGGAATCAAATCCTGCATCTTCTGCACAGGAAGCAGCTGTTCAGCCACTTAGAGGTTCTGTGCTAACTGCCAGACAAATACATTGTAAAAGAGTGACTGTTTGAGATTTATCTCATTTACAGCACCCAGCAAATCATTAAAAATTACTTAAAAAATAATTGTGTTTATAAAGGTTGCATAGCAGTTCTCCAGCAACAAATTTTTCAAATTGTTAAAATTGCCAGTGGTGGGCAGAATTATAAGCTCAAGGCAATAGTACGAAATGGAGTCCAGAATTTTTTTTTCCACATTAAATATTTCGGACGTTTTCCAGTTTTCGTTGATGCCCTGTACGATTTAAGCAGATACTCAATATTATAGTGATATAATCTTTTTTTTTTTTTTTTTTTTTACCCAAGAAAAAAGATTGCTGTCATATCTATAATTTCTGCAGAACGTCTCTTTAGGCAGTCCTTTCCAAGTCTGAAAAGTTTTTGCACAACAGAGAATGCAGTAAAAAGTGACTTTTGACATCTTTACCTGTATTTCACTTAACGATGGTTGAAAGCAGTTTTTGAAGGAAATTTTATATAAAGATATTTATTATTAAACAAGAAACATCTTTATTAAATTATCAAAATGACATAGGCAATCGTACATCTGTATAAATGAAAACAAACCATATTGACATAATTTTAGTTGCAAACATTATATATCACGTATAACCTATCCAGTCACTGTCAGCCAAATATTACGTAGCTCATTCAAATCTTGCCTTCTTTTAAACCTCATTCCTCGTCTGTACATATGTTCCCACAATTTCCAAATTTGTTTCTGTGTAATTTGCTCCTACCCTTTTCTAAAGATCCCATCTCCAGTTGTTTTATCTCTAACTGTATTCACTAATTCTAGTACACTTAGGTTAGACTTTGATTTCCATTTCCTAGTAATTGCTTTTTTAGCAGCCACCATAGTTAGACTTAGCAAGGCCTTACTATGTCTAGGCAATTCCGATTCTGTATCATAGCTCAAAAAAAAAATCATTTCCTTAGTCATACCTATTTGCTTACTCAGTATTTTTGATAGAGTAACCTGAAGGAAATGTTTAAAGTATACCAAGTCGTTACACTCCCAGAAAATATGTTCCCAGTTACCTCTTTCTTTCCCATCACAGCTGCAACATTTATCTCCCTGAGGAAAAATTCTTTGGAGTCTTCTTAGGGTATAAAAATACCTATGTAAACACTTTCAAGCAAAGATCCTGAATTTTCTACACTTTGTTACATATTTGGGAGACATACATGTATCCCTATTGTTTCTTTGTGAATTGCTTATCCAGTCTCTCTTCCCAGTCATTTCTAACATCCTGTGATTGATTCTTACAGTTATCATGCAATATTTTATATGCTCTATTTATTATTCATTTTTTAACATCAGTTTCTGTTCAAGATTCTACTAAAAAAAGTTACCAGTGCCAGTCTTTAGCTTAGGATCCCTGTATTTCTTTCTCTTTGCCTTTATTCTGATATCAGTCCTTGATAGGGAAGGCAATCTTTAACCTGCAGTCCAAATAAACTTTTGGCCTCTTCCCATTCTGTTACCTTTCTCTCGCTAATCATTTGCACCTAATACCTTGGTTCTTTTGCCAGTTTTCTCCAATAAATTCCAGCCCCTAATTGCAGTCATCCCTATCGGCAGAATCTCCTTTCTCCACTCCCATGTTGGCTTAGTTCTTAGAATACTTTCTGCTACTTTATGAATAAAATATTCTGTATGGTTATTGTTATTCTCCTTAAGGATCTGCATCCAAAATCCTAGTCTCTCGAGCTTTCTCCCATTGGATCATCATCCCCTTTCCATTTTGAATTATAGGTTTCTGCTTGTGCTGTGTATAAGAGCCTTAAATGTATAGCTCTGAAATACCCCTTCAAATTGGGTAATCCCAGATGGCCTTGTTCTGTTGGAATACTCAGCTTATCCCACTCAACTCTTGCTGTCTTTCCCTCCCAGATAAAATCCTTCAGTTCCTTATTAATTGCTATCAAAAACTTCTCTGGTTGATAAAAAATATGCCTGACCTGTGTACAAAATGAAAGGGACTAAAAACATTTTAACTTCTAGTATCTTGCTATCCATAACCATAAAACAGAGTTTCCAATTTCTCAGTTCTTGTATTATCTTTTGTTTAGCATTTTCTCACATGTAGTTAGCTACCACACCAGAATCATTTTCAATCCATACTCCTAGGCACTTCATTTTATCATGTCCTGATAAATATGGATATTTGCTGAACCAATTTGTGTGTGGGTACATCATTGCTTTTATTTTAGTGTCATTAATTTTGTATCCTGAAAAGATTTTAAACAGTCTCAAAATGTTCCACAACACTGAAATTACCTTTTCTGGATTTATAAGGTATAAAATATCATCAGCAAATAGCGACAACTTTTCTTGACTACCATACCAATTATACCCTTGAATTTTGAGTCCCTTATTTACTTTGCCTCTGGTTCTGAATAAACTGAGGATATCAAAGGGGGAAAGAGGACACCCCTTTCTGGTTCCTCTGCTCAAACAGAAATTATCAGAGAGGGACCCACCCACTTTAATTTTTACCTCTGATCCCATAGGTGTACTTCAGAATACTGACAGACCAAAAGACTGAAAGTTCAAAATACTGAACACATTTTAATGCAGGGGGCAAGCCCCTACAATCCCTCATGTGGGGGATGTGCCCCCCACACCCCCTGCTAACTATATATACCAACTCCAAGATAGCACAAAAGTGAAAAACGGGCAAATTCCATCATTCAGTATTTTGAATTTTCAGTCTTTTGGGATTCAGTCTTTTGGTTTTTCAGTCTTCTGAAGTAGACCCGATCCCTCATATATCCTCCTAATCAACCTTATAATTTTATCAGAGAATGCAAATGCTTTCATTTCCTGCTCATAAACTCCCAGTTTACTCTGTAAAATGCTCTCCGTGCATCAAGATCTACCAACTTCCCTCTTGGATCAGTGATATTTGCCTCTCCTCCACAAAACTACATTGATCAGTGTCTATCAGTTGTGGCATCACCTTTGCAATTTTTGTAGCCAGCATAAACATAAATATTTTATAATTATGGTTTAGAATTGAAGTGGGCCTGTATGAAGCTGGACCTGATGGGTCTTTACTCTCTTTAGGTATTTATCACAGTGCTTTCTTACAGGATGTTGGTACTTCTCCTTCTCTTAAAATACTGTTAAAACCTTCCAGATATCATTTTTTCCTCCAAGCTTCCAAACTTTGGAAATACAATATATTCCTGAGGACTTAGCTTATCTCCTCCTATCCTGTTAGTAATTGAGCCCTCATCTGCCTCTAAACTTGGCATATTTAATTCTTCCATCAATATTTCCACATGTACCTTTTCTTGATTTCCATACCTCTTTGCTTTGTACAGACTTTCAAAAAATTTTTGAAATATTTCAGGTACGTCTACAGGATCTCTTGTTATCTTCCTTGTTGTAGGGTCCCTAAGCTTGGCAATAGCCCTTTCTACTTTCTGTTGCTTGAGTCATTGTGCTAAAAGTTTTTGTACACTGGAGTTATTAGCAAAAAAAAAACAGTTGATTAGCAGCTATCTTTCTAAACTCATGCATATTATTGAGGAGTACCCCATTATTTTCTGTTAAGCATCCTGTAATTGCTCCTCCTCTTGTTCTGTGAGATTCCCCATATTCTGCAATACTTTAACCTTTGTCAGTCCTTCTAAACAATTATTGTTGCTGCTTAACCGTATCTCTCTTTCATTCCCACCCTATTTTTAAACTCCTCTTGAATTTTATCCCACTCTGTAGCTCTATTTTGAGAAGAAATGTCTATCTTCTCTAATAACTCACACCTAATTTCCACTACCTATTCCTTTCTTTTCAACACATAGGTGAGAAAGCACCAGTCTCTCATTTTTATTTCATTACCCTGCAATTTTATTTTGGTTATTATTGGCACGTGATCTTAAATAGTTATTGGATGTGTATCAAAACCTTCAATTAAATGTACATGTTCTTGTGAAATATATGTTCTGCCTAGTCTAGACAAGTTTTTGTATCTTGGGGAACTGCTGATTGAGGGCTCAGTGTCTGTTATTCTAAAAGTGTATTCATTCTGATTTAAGAGGGTTCGTGGTCTACACTCTTGTGGGAGGAGAGGCTGGACTCTGCCCTTCTGAGCTGGGAATTTCTGGTTAAAGGCTTATAGTGCCTGCATATTTGAACTGCTTCTTACTGAAATTGGTACACCTTGTTTGCTGTAGCATAGACTAGATCCAGGCCTGCTGAATTTAGCTTTGTTTGTATAACTTGAGCACTAATCCAGACATTCTTTAAAGTATTCAGTTGTATTTATTACTGCTTGGTAGTAACTTGATTAAAGTGCAGCTATCATTCTAAGTCTTTTGGATTAAGCACTTGGGCTTCAGACCAGTTGTTTTGCATTAGGAAGGTTTGTGGCCTGCACTGTGGTGGCAGGACAGGTAGCTTACATCCTTCTAAGTTGGGAACTGCTGATTGAGGGCTCACTGTCTGTTATTCTATAAGTGTATTAGTTCTGGTTTAAGCACTTGGGCTTCAGGCCAGTTATTTTACATTAAGAAGGTTCGTGGTCTGCACTCTTGTGGGAGGAGAGGCTGGACTCTGCCCTTCTGAGCTGGGAATTTCTGGTTAAAGGCTTATAGTGCCTGCATATTTGAACTGTTTCTTACTGAAATTGGTACACCTTGTTTGCTGTAGCATAGACTAGATCCAGGCCTGCTGAATCTAGCTTTGTTTGTATGCTTGTTGTTTGTTTGCTTGTTATTTCCCTGAAACGCTAATTCCACCTAAAACACGGCTTTTCAGTGCTTCTGTGGATCCCTAGTGATATCTGCATTGCTTACTGTACTCATTTCCTTGTTTCACTTGAAAGAAAATTACTGTTTGTCATTTTTGCATTTAATTTACCTGTAACACATTTCATTTAAGTTACCTGGCACTTGCTCACTAAGTCAGCACTAAAAAATTAAAAGCACTACACCCTCACAAACTCCCCTTGAGTACCTTGTTCCCCATTGGCCCTTTTTTTCAGTTATAAAGGAATTACCAATACTATTCTAGCATGTCCAAAGGTCAGTTGTCAATCTCCTCTCTGGTCCAGCTGGTGAATCTGGGAATCTTGAGGCAATGTACACAGACAACCCTCTCCTCCTCCCAACAAATTCCACCACATGTGAGAGATGCAACCATATAGCCAAACTGGAGGCTAAGCTCTCTCAACTCAGTACTGGTGTAACCAGTCAGGAGGAGAAGGAAACCACACTCACTACAATTTCCAATCTCACATAGACCTACCACGACAGCAAACCAAACACATAAACACACAAAAACATACTCGGAGACTCTAAATAAAAATCTGCCTAAGCAGCAGAGACCTCCAAAGCAGACACCTAAGCAACTGCTACCCCAAAACAAAATACGTGCAACACATAGCTCACAAAGCCAGTGTGCCGAACAGTGTCAGCCCTTAAGGCTAAACAACACACCTGATACACTTGTAATAGGTGACTCTATCATCAGGCACACTGACATCCCGCTCACCAGGCTGAACAAGGAGAAGGTCATGGTGAGCTGCCTGTTGGGTGCTAGGATCCGCCACATAACACATGCACTCAGGTCACTCCAAGGCAAGTACAAATACGAATCAGTCATTGTCCATGCTGATGTGAATGACCTGAGATGTACCTCCCTGGACTACATGAAAAGAGACATAGAGGAGCTCTCTGAGCATGTAGCCCAGGCCGGTATGACCCTGACCTTGAGTAGCATCTTACCCTCACCAAGAATGATGCCACAATATGAAGACAAGATGATCAATTTCAACAATTGGCTTAAGTATTGGTGCCATTCAAAGGGGATCCAATGCCTCTCAGCCTGGGATGACATGCTCGACAAGCCACGATGCTTCGCTAGAGACGGCTTGCACCTGTCACCCCTGGGCTTTCTGATATTGGCAAAGGTTCTTGCTATCCCCATAGTGCCTTTTGTAGGCAAGGCTCAAAAGACAAACCCACCATCATAGGTATCACAAGGGATAAGAAACTAAGAGTAATGCTACTCAATGCCAGAAGTCTAAACCTCAAGATGCACGCACTAAAAACTATCCTTAGCATGGAGAACATCGATATCTGTACAGTAACAGAAACCTGGTTCAAGGCTCCCGAGAGCACCCCAGCACTACCAGGTTATACCACATACCATGCTTTTCGGCCCCAAAACTTGGACCGAACCACAAAGGGAGGGGGGGGTATCAATATTCATCAAAGATACCCACACCTCCAGGTTGGTGGCACAGCACGAAGCATCAGAGACTATCCATGTGCAACTAACAGTGGGTAAAACTGCCTTCCAGTTTATAGCCTGCTACAGACCACCCTCCCAAACCCAGGAACCCCACTCGGCCTTCCTGAGAACACTGGAAAATATGAAGGTCTCTCCAAACACCATTATATTGGGCGACTTCAACTACCCAAACATAGACTGGGAGCATTACTCTAGCTCCAACACCGTAGCCCAAAGGTTCCTAGAATTTATAAACTCAAATGCTATGGAACAACTTGTTACACTCCCACAAGAGGGGAAAACATACTGGACCTGATCATCACCAACATGGGGACTCTATGCTCCAGACCAGAAGTGTATCCCTCACTGATAAGATCAGATCATAAACTAATCTCACTGGATATTCACATCCCGACCCCACCCCCTGCCCAGAAAACCGCAGTGAAAAACTTCTTTAAAGCAAATTTCACACTCCTCAAAACTGAGGTGGAATCCTTCAAAGCCCCCGGGCGTGTGGAAAATACGGCCCAGACTGCAGAATCCTTTATAAACGCATTCTATGAACACCTTCAGGAATGCATGGATCATGCAATCCCAAATAAAACCAAGACCCAATCCTCCAAAGGCAGACGTCCTGTCTGGTGGACCCCAGCCATAAACAAAACTATACAATAGAAAGAGGAAGCTACTACATGATAGAGCAAATTCCCAAAAAGGGAAGGCATCTCTGATCAGTACTAGCAAAAAACTACGGGCACTCATAAAATCGTCTAAGACCAGCTTCGAGAGAAAAATTGCACAGGACACTAAGGATAATCACAAGGCTTTCTTTAGTTCTGTTAGGAACCTGGGTGGGAATTCCCAGATATGCTCAGAATTAGTCCAAAATGACAAAAAATACACCGAACCCACAGACATTGCCAACATCCTAGCTGACAGGTTCAGCGCAAACCCCCCCCCACCAAAAGGACGAATATCTATCCCAGCAGAGTGCTGCCCCCCTGACATCTCAGATGCTCAGGTAAGAGCCGCCCTCTCCAAAGCAAAAAACACAGCATCAATGGGGCCAGACGGTGTCCCGGGCTGTGTCCTACATGAACTCCAAGAAGAGCTAAACCCAAACATAAAACTACTGTTCAATCTCAGCCTTACTACAGGATATGTACCCAAAGAGTGGCGCACAGCAACAGTGGTCCCTCTCCACAAAGGTGGTGCCTCAACGGATGCTGGAAACTATCACCCCATAAGCCTGACTAGCTTGGTCTGCAAAGCTATGGAAAGGATCATCATGGACCTCATAAATAAAGATATTGGGGACCTACAGACACTGGATCCTACCCAGTTCGGCTTTGTTAAGGGCAGATCCTGCCTCTTAAACCTGGTCGATTTCTTTGAAACGGTCACCAAGGCCATTGACGAGGGGAAGGTGGTCCACACAGCCTACCTGGACCTCGCAAAAGCCTTCGATACAATACCCCACTCGGGCATTATAGATAAGCTCACCAGCTTAAATATAAACTCCTATGTCACTAGATGGTTTGCATACTGGCTCAAGGACAGAACCCACATGGTTAGAATTGCTGGAGACATGTCAGACTCCAAACCAGTTACAAGTGGCATCCCACAAGGCTCAGTCCTGGGACCTCTCTTGTTCGGTATATATTTATCAGAGGTACAGGCAAACACGGAAGGACTGTGGCTGACCAAGTTCGCAGATGACTGCAAACTGGGCGCCATAATCGACTCTCCAGCCGACACAAGCATCCTCCAAAAGGGCCTCATAGAAACAGACAACTGGTGCCAGAGCCATGGCCTCAAGCTAAACACCAAAAAGAGTATAGTCATCCCCTTTGGCAAAAACAAAGTGCCCACAAATTACCACATAGGTGGTAATCCATTAAGTACAGAAGAAGTAATTAAGGACCTGGGGACCCAAGTAGATAGCAATCTCTCATTTGACAACCACGTGGCCAAAGTGGTTAGAAAAACATTTTATATAGCCCACCTAATCATGAAGGGATTCACATCTAGATCAGGGGAGGTCATCGTGCCTCTTTACTCATCCCTCTTCAGGCCCATAATTGAGTACAATGCCCCTTTTGGGATGTACCTTACCAGACACCTGCAGCAACTGGAAAGACCCCAAAAGTACCTCACCAAGAGGATCAAAGGGCTCAAACAGATGCCATATGCTGCCCGGTTAAAGAAACTCCAGCTCTACTCAGTGGCATACCGCCTGCTCAGAGGCGATCTGTGCCTGACGTATAAAGCCATGTCCTACCCGGAATTAATGGACATGCTGCACCTCAGAAAATCCAAATCCCATCGAGCTACGCACTTGAGAGACTTGAACCTCAGCACTGAAATAAATAGGACATGCTGGAGGGACAGATTTATAACCCAGAGGCTCCCTTCACTCTGGAATAAAATCCCAGTCCAGGTTAGGCAGAGTCCCTCATTGACACTCTTCAAGAGGAATCTGGATGAGTGGATGGGAGATCGTAGGTTTACCCCGGGTATCACTTCTGTGTCACTGTTAGACAGAGGCACAGTATACTAACCTCGAAAAAGGGCATAGCAAAATTTATTTAAAATGGGTGGCGAAAGCCAAACACACTCTGGCTAGGCTTATAAATGCCCTAGGGCAGATAGCCTAGTATGAACCTATGAATATGTAAATTCACTCCACACACTTACTACTGAATTCACAGCTTCCATGCCAAGTATGTTAATACATTTCTTCAAAGATATACCCTCCTTTGTTGTATTTTCCCCTCTGGGCCCGAGATACATCTTTATTGCTGCAAATCAAATTCTAGTCCCCACCTATAAGTAATGGTCCCTGCTGAAAGCTTATCATTTCTCTCAGAGTTTTCTTAAGCTCCATTATAGCAGTTTTAGATGGGATATAAGTACATGCCAGTGTAATCCTCCTCCCTTGCCAGTAGCCTTTTAGTAGTGCAAATCTGCAATTATTATTTTCTTTATCCTCTTCTATCACTATTGAAGCTTCTCTTGCAATTAGTATAAGTATTCCCGTTTTCCTTTGTCTGAGGTATTCCACTGGATAACATCCAGTAAACCTTCCTTTATCAAATTCACATGTTCATAGGTTCATACTAGGCTATCTGCCCAAGGGCATTTATAAGCCTAGCCCATAGTTATTTGGCTTTTGCCACCCCTTTAGTTTGAATAAAACTATGCCTATTATTTTGCTGTGCCTCTGTCAAGCAGTGACACTGAAGTAATCCCTGGGGTATATCTGCGATCCCCCATCCATTGGTCAAGATTCCTCTTGAACAAGGCCAGCGAGGTGCTCTGCCTCACATGTACCGGGATTTTGTTCCACAGCATAGGGAGTCTCTGGGTGATGAATCTGTCCCTCCAGCACGTTCTATTAATAACCGTGTCAAGGTTTAAGTCTCCCGCCCTTGTGGTTCTGAGGGATCTAGATTTTTGAGGTGAAGCATATTCATCAAATCAGGGTTTGACATGGCCTTATATGTCAGGCACAGGTCACCTCTGAGCAAGCGGTATGAGACTGAATAGAGCTGGAGTTCTTTCAGTCGGGCAGCATAAGACATATTTTTGAGACCCTTTATCCTTTTGGTGAGGAACTTTTGGGGCCTTTCCAGCTGCTGCAGGTGTCGGGTCAGATACATTCGAATGGGGCATTGTACTCAATCATAGGTCTAATGAGTGATGAGTACAGGGGGACGATGACCTCCCTTGATCTAGATGTGAATCCCTTCATGATCAGGTGGGCAATGTAGAAGGTTTTCCTAACCACTTTAGCAACATGAGTGTCAAGCGAAGGCTACTGTCAACCTGGGTCCCCAGATCCCTGATGACTTCTTCTGTGCTCAGTGGATTGCCACCTATATGGTAGCTAGGGGTAACCTTGTTTTTCCCGAAGGGTATGACTATGCATTTTTTGGCATTTAACTTTAGGCCATGGCTCTGGCACCAGTTATCCGTTTCTGTGAGGCCCTTCTGAAGGAGATCTGTGTCAGATGTGTTTTCGACTATGGCGCCCAGTTTGCAGTCATCTGCAAACTTTGTCAGCCATAACCCTCCTGTGTTTGCTTGTACTTCAGAAAAGTAGATGCCGAACAAGAGTGGACCCAGGACTGAGCCCTGTGAGACACCACTTGTGACAGGCTTTGAGTCTGACATGGCTCCAGCAACTCTGACCCTGTGGGTTCTGTCACTTAGCCAGTTTGCAACCCATCTTGTGATGTATGGGTTTACATTCAATCTGATGAGTTTTTCAATGATACCTGAGTGGGGTATTGTGTCGAAGGCCTTTGCCAGGTCAAGGTAGGCTGTATGGACTGCCTTTCCCTCATCAATGGCCTTGGTGACTGTCTCGAAAAAGTCAACCAAGTTTAAAAGGCATGATCTGCCTTTGACAAAGCCAAACTTGGTTGGATCCAAAGTCTGCAAGTTCCCTATGTCTTTATTTATGAGTTCCATTATGATCCTCTCCATGGCTTTGCAGATAAGGCTTGTCAAGCTAATGGGACGGTAATTTCCAGGGTCGGTGGAGGCACCGCCCTTGTGAAGTGGGACCACAGTCGCCGTGCGCCACTCCTTGGGTACGTATCCTGAGGTGAGGCTAAGATTAAACAGCTGTCCTAACTGCGGGTTTAATTCCTGATTGAGTTCGTGGAGCACACAGCCGGGGACACCATCCGGTCCCATGGATGCTGTGTTTTTTGCTTTGGAGAGAGCAGTTCCCACCTGGGCGTTGGAGATGTTTGGGGGGCTACAATCCTCTGGTATAGATATCTCTCCTTTGGGGGGGGAGAAGTTTGCACTGAACCTGTCAGCCAGTATGTTGGCAATGTGTGTAGGTTCAGTAATCTTCACATCATTTTGAACTAATTCTGAGCATATCTGGGAGTTTCCTCCTAGGTTTCTAACATAGCTAAAGAAGGCCTTATGATTGTCTTTTGAGTCCTTGGCGATTTTTCTCCCAAAATTTGCCTTGGATGATTTTATGAGAGCTCTTAGTTTTTTACTTACAATGATCAAAGGTGTCTTACCTTTCAAGGATTTTGCTCTATCTTGTAGTAGCTTCCTCCTTTTGTTGTAGAGCTTGTTTATGGCTGGGGTCCACCAGACTGGACGCTTGCCTTTGGTACAAAGAGTCTTAGTTTTGTTTGGGATTGCCTGATCCATGCAGTCCTGTAGGTGCTGGTAGAAGGCATTTGTAAGTGATTCAGCGGTTTGAGTAATGTTTACCACTGGCTCAGGGGCCTTAAAGGAGACCACACTAGTTTTAGAAGTGTGAAGTCGGCTTTTGAGAAGTTTTTCACTGTGGTCTTTTTATTTCAGGTGGCCGGGATGAGGACCTCCAGCGAGATTAGTTTATGATCTGATCTCACCAGTGAGGGGTATACTTCTGGTGTTGAACATTGTGATCCCATGTTCGTGATGATGAGATCAAGTATGTTTTCTCCTCTTGTGGGGATGGTGACTAGTTGTTCCATGGCATTTGAGTTTATGAACTCCAGGAACCTTTGGGCTAGAGTGTTTGGGCTTGAATAGTGTTCTCAGTCTATATTAGGGTAGTTGAAGTCACCTAGTATGATGGTGTTTGGAGATACATTTATCCCCTCCATTGTTTTCAGGAAGGCCATGTGAGGTTCCTGAGTTTGAGAGGGTGGCCTGTAACATGCTACAAATTGCAGAGCAGTCTTGCCTATGGTTAATTGCACCTGGATGGTCTCCGATGCATCGTGCGTTGCCACCAACCTTGAGGTGTGGGTGTCCTTTATGAATATGGACACCCCCTCCTTTCTTGGTGTTGTCCGGATTTTGGGGCGGAACGCATGACATGAGGTGAAACCTGCTAGTGCTGGGGTGCTCTCAGGAGCCTTGAACCAGGTTTCTGTCACAGCACAGACATCGATGTTCTCCATACTGAGAAGGGCCTCAGTGCGTGCATCTTGAGATTGAGACTTCTGGCATTGAGCAGCATTACCTTTAGTTTTTACTTTTTGTGTTCTAGGGTGGTAGGTTTAGAATTTGAGCCTTGCCTAAAAAGGCACTATGGGGGTGGCAAGAGCCTTTGCCAATATCCGGAAGCCTAGGGTGACAGGTGCAAGCCGTCCCTTGAAGCAGCATGGCTTGTCCAGCATGTCATCCGAGGCAGACAGACATTGGATCCCCTTTGAATGACACCAGAATTTAAGCCAATTATTAAAGCTGATCATCTTATCACTGTATTGTGGCATCATTCTAGGTGAAGGTAGGATACTGCTCAAGGTCAGGGTCATACCTGCCTGGGCTACATAATCAGAGAGCTCCTCAATGTGTCTTTTCATGTAGTCCAAGGAGGTACGTCTCAGGTCGTTGACACCAGCGTGGACAATGACTGAGTCGTACTTGTACCTGCTGTTGAGAGACCTGAGTGCTTGTGTTATGTGGCGGATTCTAGCGCCTGACAGGCAGCTTACTGTGACCTTCTCCTTACTCAGTCTGGTGAGCGGGACGTCAGTGTGTCTGACTATGGAGTCACCTATGACAAGTATGTTTGGTTTTGTATTTGGCCTTAAGGGCAGTGACTGCTTTGCACACTGATTTTGTTGTTTATGTGTTGTTTGTGTGGTGTATTGAGTTTGCAGTTGCTTGGGTGTCTGCTTTGGAGGCCTCTGCTGTTTAGGTAAATTTTACTCAGAGCCTCCGAGTATGTCTTAGTGTGTTTATGTGTTTGATTCAGTGGTGTGGTTGAGTTATGTGAGACTGGTATTGTGGTGTGTGTGTAGTTGCCTTCTCCTCTTGCCTGGTCTTGCCAGTCCTGAGTTGAGAGAGCTCAGCCTCCAGTCTGGCTAAATAGCTGCATCTCTCACAAGTGTTAGTGTTACGTGGGAGGAGGAGAGGGTTGTCCGTGTACATGAGGCAATTGTAACATTGTCTCAGAATTCCCAGATTCACCAACTGGGCAGGAGAGGACGCCAGCATCTGACCCTTCGACATGCTAGAAAGAATTATGAGTTGGTATGAGACAGAAAAGTAGTGGGCTTAGCAGGGAAGTGGGCACTTCTGGGGGGTTTTGCTAGTGAGAGATTTGTATAATATAGGAGTGCTTGACCTGCAAAGAGAATGCTTATAAGACAAGGGATATGCTTATAAGACAAGTGCTGAGCTTTTTGAGAAGAAAAAGCTATTTGGAACAAGTGCTGCACTTTTTAGTGTAGGTGTAAACTGTTTAGGTTCCCAACAGAGCAGTTCCAAGGGAAAAATTGAAGAACAGACTTTCTGGAGCCAGAAAGAGTTTAACCTTGTTTAACCGGCGCTGCCCGATGCTGCTCTAGTGGCAACTCCGTGCTAAATCGCGCTAAAGCACGTTAAAGCGTGCTTGATAGCAGGGGCTGGAAAGAAGCAGGAATAGACCCAAAAGGGAAAATAAAACTACAGTTTCAAGTCAGTATCCACCTCTACGGGGGGCAGGGAAGCTGCTCAATGTTAGTCACTGCCACTGATCAACAGAGAGACCCTCCTCCAGCCCAAGCAAAAATGGCCTCACAGAAACTTTCAAACAGTTCAGGAACAGCAAGCCTGTAACTGAACTTTTTAACTCTCAGAAAAGTGGGAAAAAGCAAGATTTTTTTTGTTTTTGTTTTTTACAGAGATAGCAGAGGTTCACAAGTAATATCAAGTTATAACAGTGCAGTAAATGACCCCACACAAGAGTGCTAGGTCAAGGACAGAAAATATGCAAGTTTTAAGAAAAAACTATTTAAAATTAAGTGCAAACAGGAAATTCAGCAAACAGCTTTTGGTTGTGCTCTAAATACAGCTACTAATACAGAAATCAAGTTTAACAAGCCAGAAAATGCTCAAGCTAGGCAGCTATGCAGAAAAACTTAGCAAATAAACAGAGAAAAAATACTTAAAATCTCAAAAGTGGCTCCCTTCTTCTCTCAGCGTTTTTTCCTCTTGGAGGGTGCTTCACCAACAGCCAACAAGCCTGAAAAGAAGCCCAAGCCACGAGGCAACTAGGTTTTAAGAGAGGAAGATGAAGGAGTTATGGAAATGACCCCTAGTGGCCAATAAAACTACAGTTTCAAGTCAGTAACCACCTCTACGGGGGGCAGGAAAGCTGCTCAATGTTAGTCACTGCCACTGATCAACAGAGAGACCCTCCTCCAGCCCAAGCAAAAATGGCCTCACAGAAACTTTCAAACAGTTCAGGAACAGCAAGTCTGTAACTGAACTTTTTTAACTCTCAGAAAAGTGGGAAAAAAGCAAGATTTTTTTTGTTTTGTTTTTACAGAGATAGCAGAGGTTCACAAGTAATATCAAGTTATAACAGTGCAGTAAATGACCCCACACAAGAGTGCTAGGTCAAGGACAGAAAATATGCAAGTTTTAAGAAAAAACGATTTAAAATTAAGTGCAAACAGGAAATTCAGCAAACAGCTTTTGGTTGTGCTCTAAATACAGCTACTAATACAGAAATCAAGTTTAACAAGCCAGAAAATGCTCAAGCTAGGCAGCTATGCAGAAAAACTTAGCAAATAAACAGAGAAAAATACTTAAAATCTCAAAAGTGGCTCCTTCTTCTCTCAGCGTTTTTCCTCTTGGAGGGTGCTTCACCAACAGCCAACAAGCCTGAAAAGACGCCCAAACCACGAGGCAACTAGGTTTTAAGAGAGGAAGATGAAGGAGTTATGGAAATGACCCCTAGTGGCCAATAAAACTACAGTTTCAAGTCAGTAACCACCTCTACGGGGGGCAGGGAAGCTGCTCAATGTTAGTCACTGCCACTGATCAACAGAGAGACCCTCCTCCAGCCCAAGCAAAAATGGCCTCACAGAAACTTTGAAACAGTTCAGGAACAGCAAGCCTGTAACTGAACTTTTTTAACTCTCAGAAAAGTGGGAAAAAAGCAAGATTTTTTTTTGTTTTTGTTTTTTTACAGAGATAGCAGAGGTTCACAAGTAATATCAAGTTATTTCTTTCCAAATGTGTCTCTTGTATAATAGCTGTATGCACTCTTTTTTAATGTAGTTGACTACTTGTTCTTTTTTGTATATATCTGTGAAACCATTTATATTTAAACATAATATAGAAACCGTCATTATGTTAAAATGTTATTACTCTCACCTGTTATGTGTAACAGTTTTTTATTAAGTGTCTAGTTCCAGCTTTCATGTGACATGCATACACTAATGTTTGGCAGATTGATCTTTTATACTATTGTTTCTTGTCATATCCATTTAGGCCTATGTCACATCTTACAAAATGTATTTTATTGAAAGCCCTCAAACAAAAAAGCAAACACTTTTTTTTTTAATTTAATATTTTGTTTACTGGAAAAGTCCGACTTGGAACTACGCCAATTTTCAGCGGCGGCCCAGGGAGAAACGCTGCAGATGCATGTCTTTGTAACACCCCCAATATACCCTTTAAACCTATTAACGTCATACTAACACACAAAACCATGTACATATTCAGAAATTGACATTTTATCCTCCTAATAGGAACAGTTGTCTCAGACTGACCGCTAAACTTACAGACTTGGGTTAACCTAAAAGGAAGGTTATGCATGTTAAGACACGTGGTACACCCTGTGCTTATACTAAGTGCTGTTTGGTTTTGTCTGATCTTTATTACTCTCCTAGATCGGGAAAAGACTTGAAAGCTTTCAGAAAACATTATCTATTGAAAGAAATAAGTATTCTGTTTTTATTGCTCTTTACCAGATTGTGTCCATGGAGACATGAGAACCCGATACAGAGTTGCTTTTACAAACATTTATTTGCTAGACAATGTTCTTTTATTTGCTTTCTCTTAAAACCTGTTACTAGATCAAGTCATGGGCCTTAATCCAGTCAGTCCCGTATGCAAGAGTGAAAAAAAGCACACGTTTTTTGTTGATTTCTGCTCTTTTGACCAGTTTTTTTTTTTTTTTAACATTACAGTGGCTACATTTGTTCATAGGTAGGTACTAGGCTATCTGCCCGAAGGCATTTATAAGCCTAGCCAGAATGGTTTGGCTTTCACCGCCCCCTTAGATTAGTTCCCTGTGCCTCTGTCCAGCAGAGCCATTGAAGTGATCCCTGGGTTAAACTTTCTGTTTCCCATCCACTCGTCAGGGTTTCTTTTGAAGAGGGTTAGCAAGGAGCTCTGCCTAATGTAGATTGGAATCTTGTTCCAGAGCATGGGAAGTCTCTGGGACAGGAATCTGTCCCTCCAGCATGTCCTATTTATTGTTGTGGTGAGGTTTAGATCCTTGGAGCATGTGGCTCGAGGGGATTTGGTTTTCTTTAGGTGGAGCATGTCCATCAATTCTGGGTTGGACATGGCCTTGTATGTCAGGCAGAGATCACCTTTGAGTAGGTGGTATGCAAATGAGTACAGCTGGAGTTTCTCCAGTCGAGCTGCTTAGGGCATCTGCTTGAGGCCAGTGATCCTCTTGGTTGAGGTACTTCTGTGGTCTTTCCAGTTGTTGCAGGTGTCTTGTAAGGTACATCCCAAATGGGGCGTTGTACTCTATGATGGGTCTGATGAGTGATGCGTAGAGGGGCCCAATGACCTCTTTCAATATGGATGCAAACCCTTTTGTGATTAGGTGGACCACATAGAAGGATTTTCTAACCACTTTAGCAATGTGATTATCAAAGGAGAGGTTACTATCTACTTGGGTCCCCATATCCCTTATTACATCTTCCATATTTAGGGGGTTACCACCTATGTGGTAGTTTGTGGGTACTTTGTTTTTTCCAAAGGGGATGATTATGCACTTTTTGGCATTTAGCTTGAGGCCATGGTTTTGACACCAGGTATCTGTGTCAGTGAGACCCTTTTGGAGGATGTCTGTGTCAGCCAGAGAATCAATTATGCCCCCTAGTTTGCAGTCGTCTGCAAACTTGGTGAGCCATAGTCCTCCTGTGCTTGCCTGTACCTCTGAGAAGTATATTCCGAACAGGAGGGGTCCTAGGACTGAGCCCTGGGGAACACCACTTGTAACCAGTTTAGAATCAGACCTAGCCCCCGTAACTCTTACCATGTGGGTTCTGTCTGTGAGCCAGTTGGCAACCCATCTCGTGATGTAGGGGATATAGGGTCCAGTGTTTGGAGGTTCTCAATGTCTCTGTTAATGAGATCCATGATGATGCGCTCCATAGCTTTGCAGACCAAGCTAGTCAGGCTTATAGGGTGATAGTTCCTGGGGTCCGTTGTGGCTCCACCTTTGTGGAGCAGAATAACCGTTGCTGTGCACCACTCTGTCTGCACGTAGCTTGTGGAGAGGCAGAGTTTAAACAGTGTATTTAGGTGAGGGGTTAGTTCATGTATGAGCTTGTGTAGGACGCAGCCTGGGACACTGTCCAGTCCCATTGATGCTGTGTTTTTGGCCTTGGAGAGGGCTGTTTTAACCTGAGTGTCTGTGATTTCAGGGGCACTACATTCTTCTGGTATAGTTATGGGCCCTTTTGGGGGTGAGAGGGGAGTGAAGTTTGCACTGAACCTGTTTGCAAGAATGTTGGCTGTATCAGTTGGTTCAGTGTATTTTGTGCCATTCTCCACTAACTCTGAGCAAATATGAGAATTGCCACTTAGGATTGACATAGCTAAAGAATGCCTTGTGGTTATCTTTGGAGTCCATGGCAATTCTTCTTTCGAAACTAGCCTTGGATGATTTTATGAGGGAACGCAGTTTCTTGCTGATACTGATCAGGGATGTCTTCCCTTCTTGGGATTTTACTGTTTTCTGTACTAGTTTCCTCCTCCTATTGTATAGTTTGTGTATGGCAGGGGTCCACCAGACTGGTTTCCTTTTCTTAGAGGAGTGAGTCTTGTTTTTTTTTTTTTGGGAAAGCACGATCCATGCATTCTTGTAGGTGTTCGTAGAGTGCATTAGTAAAGGATTTTGCAGCTTGGACAGCCAGCGTTATCCTTTAGCATGGGGGGCTTTGAAACTTCCCACCTCGGTCTTAAGTAACATGGTTTGCTTTTGAAAAGTTTTTCACTGGGGGTGGTGGAGGAATTTGGATATACAGAGTGATTAGTTTATGGTCAGATCTAACCAGTGAGGGGTTGACCTGCGGTGTGGAACACCGGTCGCCCATGTTGGTGATGACCAGGTCCAATATGTTGTCACCTCTGTTGAGGGTGTTGACAAGTTGATCCAGAGCGTTTGAGTTTATAAATTGTAGGAAATGTTGGGCAAGGGAGTTTGTACTTGAGTAGTTCTCCCAGTTAATGTTTGGGTAATTAAAATCACCCAATATCAGGGTGTTTGGTAGGACCTTTATGTTTCCAGGAATACAGAGTGGGGGTCCTGGGGCATGGCAGGTGATCTGTAGCAAGCTATAATTTGAATAGCAGTTTTGCCCATTGTTAGTTGCACGTGGATGATCTCTGAAGCACCGTGCTGTGCCACTAACCTGGAGGTGTAGTTATCCTTGATGAATATGGATACTCCCCTGCCTTTTGTATTTCTGTCTGGGTTTTGTGGCCGAAATGTATGGTACGAGTTGTAGCCTGATAGTGCTGGGGTGCTCTCTGGAGCCTTAAACCAGGTTTCTGTTACTGCACATATATCAATTTTCTCCATACTGAGGAATGCCTCCAGTGCATGCATTTTGAGGTTTAGACTTCTGGCATTGAGTAGCATTACCCTCAGTTTATTTTACTTTTGCTATTTACAGCGATGGGTTTGTCTTTTGAGCCTTGCCTAAAAAAGACACTATGGTGATGGCAAGAGCCATGGCCAGTATTCGAAAGCCTAAGGGTGATAGGTGCAAGCAATCTGTAGAGAAGCAGCATGGCTTGTCGAGCATGTCATCCCAGGCTGACCAACAATGGATCCCTTTTGAATGACACCAGAAGCTTAGCCAATTGTTGAAATTGATAATTTTTTTCTTTATACCATGGTATCATTGTTGGTGAGGGCAGGGTGCTACTCAGGGTCATACCGGCCTGGGCTACATGATCAGAGAGCTCCTCCATGTCTCTTTTCATGTAGTCCAGGGAGGTACGTCTCAGGTTATTCACACCAACATGGACAATGACAGAGTCATATTTGTACTTGTTCTGGAGTGACCTGAGTGCTTGTGTTATGTGGCGGATCCTGGTACCCAACAGGCAGCTAACAGTAACCTTCTTCTTGTTCAGCCTAGTGAGTGGGATGTCAGTGTGCCTGACTATAGAGTCACCTATTACTAGTGTGTTGGGTATGTTATTTTGCCATAAGGGCTGTGATTGTGTGGCACACTGGTTTTGTGAAGGATGTGTTTCATGGTTTGTGTTGGGGGGTGGAGGCTGCTTGGATGTCTGCTTTGGAGGCCTCTGTTGCTTCTGCAGATTTTTATTTAGAGCCTCTGAGTATGTTTTCATGTATTTTGTGTGCTTTTTTGCTGGTGCTGGTTTCATAGGTCTGTGTGAGACTGGTGGTGTGATGCAAGTAATTCCCTTCTCCTCTTGACTGCCTTTTCCAATCTTGGGTTAAGAGAGCTTAGCCTCCAGTTTGGCTGTATAATTGCATCTCTCGCATGTATTAGTGTTTGGTGGGGGAAGGAGAGGGTTTCTGTATACATGATGCAATTGCAGCATTGCCTCAAAATGCCCAGATTCACCAGTTGGACCGGAGAGTACACCTGAAACTGCCCTTTGGACATGTCTGGATAGGTACAGTGAACTGTTTTACTGATTGGCTGGTAAGGTGGAATAGAGAGCCTTGTCCTTCTCTACAGTATAGGGGGGTCTAGTGCTGCTAATGTTTATTAGTGCTTGCTATGATTTTTGAGCAAGTGCCGGGATGGGAAGTGAATGGTTTGAGTGCTTAAGTTGAAAGTTTGTCTAGTTCCAAGGGAAAAATTGAAGAGTAGACTTTGTGGAGCCGGGAATACTTATACACTAGCTAACCACCATGCAAATGCGGGTTTTATAGCAGGGAAATGAAAGAGAGAGAAATTAGCTCAAAATGGCCAGTAAACTACTAATTTCTGGGCTGAAACCACTCCTCCAGGGACAGATAGGCTGCTCAAGGCTCCCTCTCTCACAGTGAACAGAGAAACTTCCTTCTATCCAAGTAAGGTATTGGCAAACACAGAAACTTGTTACACAGCCCCTGAATTCAGCACTAACCTGAAAACTAGACTATACTAGCTTAGAAAGACAGGAAAACCAGTACATTTTTTTTTTAGAAAATAAAGCAGATGCAATCAAAAAACACTTTAAATGCACAGAAATGGCTATCACACTTGAGTGTGTAGCTTACAACAGTTAAACAGGTAATTTAAACCCAAAAACGACTTTGTTAAAGTGCAGGCAGTAAAATAAGTACAATGTGTAGCTGAAACAAGCTTTTTAAATCACAGAAACTCTAGAAAAAAGGATAAAGAAAGAAGGAAAAAAAACACTGGCACCTGTTTACTTTAGTATCCCTATTACACTTGAAAATAAGAAAACTTTATAGCATTCAGATTATATCATTCCTTATAAAGATACTACTGTTAAGAACAAAATTTTGTTTTATTTAGTTAACTCTTTCCTTCCTCCCTCTCCAAATGTTCTTCCAGACAGTAATGCCATGAAGTAGGGCATATACTTTAGTCTCTCCTACAAATTAACAGTCAAAAAAGTCCAATATGTCCAGGTTTTCTTGTTCTGTCATGTTTCAGAAATATAATTAATACTTTGCAATCTCACATTTATTTGTCATAATAGTTTTATTCTTGTTGATCTTCATTTCCCAAATCCAGCCTCTGCTTCATTTCCAGCATATTCCCACTTCTTCTAGTCAACTCTTGTGTTTTTTTCTGTCTCAAAAGCATTTTCCATTGAAACATTGGAAAAGGTTTCACTGACACAGTGTCTCTGTGATCTTTATTACCAGAAGAAAAAGAAGCAGAATCGCCTTCTGTTTGATATCTCAAGTTTTGTTGGACAAAGTTTTGTATTTCCTCCTAAGCATGCGCTGCATCAAAAAATGATTTTGTCCCTCCAGGAAGGAATATTCTGAAAATACCCGGATACAGCAGCTTGAATGTCATACCTGCTTCTTGACATTCCCTGATTAATGGAGTAAATTTACTCTTCTGCTTGGTGTACAGTGAGTAATCATTTTCAGCACTCTGCTGTTTCCCCACTTTTAGTACGTTATCCTTCTTGCTACAGTTTTGTCAGTCAACTCCTATTGCTGGTAAGATTTCATCTTTACTGTTAAAGGTCTAGGTTGCTTTCTCGTGGTCAGGTTTGGAACATCCACACGATGTGCACTTTCAGTTAACAACTGCTGTAGAATACAAGTCCAGTTGCTTATTTGTGCTTTCATAAAATTAGTGCAGACTGTTCATTCCAGCTTCTCTTGTACAGTAGAAAATTTCAGGTTTCCTCTACATGCTCTATCCTTTAATTCTATTATTTTTTTAAACATCTCTTCTTGAGCAGTCTTGTATTCAGCCAGCCTTTTCTACATTTTAACCTCTGATTTTTGCAGTTTTATCACCTCATCTGAATATCTTTTTAAATCTTCCTCCATGTTTTCCTTTTGTTATTTGAGTTGATATACTCCTTCACTGTTTCATTTATTTTAATCAGCTCTGAGTGCATTTGATGCCTTTTTCCTGTAGGTTACTGGAAGTCATGTCTTGCACAAAAGCTGCAGCTTGCACTGCTTTTTTCTCAACAGCTGCATATTCTTCCCAGTCAGTGATTTTTCCTCACCTTTTGTGATTGGTTTTCTTTCAGGTTCTCAGAATTTCTTTTTTGCTGACATCCAAGCAGTGTACTTCATAGCCAGTTACTGAAATTTACCCAAAAATATGAGTTTACTGGCTCTCTTCTGAGTTTCCGTTTTCACACTGGGAGAATTTACATTAATCAGTTACTCAACATGCAGCCACCTTGGAAGTCAGTTGAAAGCATTTTTGAATATAAGTTTTAACTTCACCAATGCTTAAAAAGCTGGATTTCTAAAAGAAAAAAAATCTGCTTTCAAAAGTGGCAGTGGACTATGGGGGGAAACCTTCTACTTTACTTTTTATGACAGACCTGCTGTTTTTTTTTCTTCCTGTACCATTTTAATTGTAAAGCTCGGGGGGGGGGTGCTGTCATGTGACTTTTAATTACTTTAAAAGAGTAGTGTCACTTATTTACTTTTGTTGTAATAAGCTGTTAAAACTTAAGCTACTTTTTCCTCATGGAAAGTTTTATTTTATTTTGGGAGCCTGAGGTAAATGCTAAAGGTACTGTTTATCATGGAATTTTTTTATACAGCTTACCTGATTACAGAGGGTCTGTGTCACATCATTGTAAACACTAATTATTGAATCACTATTTAGTGAACTCATGTTGTTGAAATCTCATTTTATTGAATAACTGTTTAATTGAAGTGTTTATTGGGAAAAACAGTGGTTGGCCATCATTGGGAACTTGCCCTTTTTCCCACTGTAGTGTGCGATCTCTGAGTTGGTATATTTAGTTGCCCCCCCCCCACACACACACACACACTTGGGTGGGCTTTAAATTTTTAGAATTTTTTGACATGTGGTAGGTTGGGCAGTCATTGTTTTTCCCTATGAAAAACTTGGATTAAATGGCCATTCGATAAAGTGAGGTATTGACAAAGTGGG
The DNA here is from genome assembly GCF_019279795.1 of Protopterus annectens. Classification (NCBI taxonomy): domain Eukaryota; kingdom Metazoa; phylum Chordata; order Ceratodontiformes; family Protopteridae; genus Protopterus; species Protopterus annectens. The sequence continues at coordinate 933,093,127 of NC_056729.1, forward strand.
TTCGCCGAATAGTGATTCTATAATTAGTGTTTTTGATGATGTGATCTAGACCCAGTTACAGACTATTGCTTCTAGACTTCCCTGGGAATCAGGCACGTTTTTGACTTAAATGTGGAACCACTTACTAGTTCCTTGGTTCTTCCAGTCACAAAAAGAAGAATATTGCCAAGCTGCAGGTGGGTGACAGACCATTTTTTCTCCCTTGAGTCTAGTCCCTACAGCTACCATGGGCCGGATGTTAGACACATCCTTTGTATCTGTTGGAGTGACTCTGGAGGAGGGGCAAGGGGGATCCACTTTTGTTGGTCCTGAGTGAATGGGTCAGATAATCCACTGTGTCTGCCCAGCAAGTTGTGCCCATCCCTAGGGAAGTCTTTGTTGGCAATACTGTGTCTGTTTCTTCAGCAATTCCTGTCAAAAAGAAACAAAAACTTAAGTATATGTCTTCTGTCTCATTTTCTCTGCATGGAAGTTTTGGTTTTGGCTCAGTGTTTAGTGCAGGCTGTTGACCCTTCCTGTGTGGTTCTCTCTGGTTAAAGTAAAGTTTTTTTTCTTTTTCTGTAGAGATTCAAGAGATTAAAACTAAATTATTTTGAATGAGCAGATTGTGTTTTGTCTCCATAGATTTCTGATTCTGGAAAAAGTGTGGTTTCATACAGTCCTTTTGAAGGATTATCTTTCTTTATTCTCTGCATCTATTTCTGGAATAAAATGGATTTTTCAGTGGGAAAAGGTGATGCTTCTCAGTCCCTCAGCAAGTTTTATGATATGTTACAAGCTGAATTTCCAGTACCTTCTCTTCCTCCTCCTACTTTGGAAGATGTTTTTGTCACAACATGTAACCTGCTTAACCACCAGCCTGCTGACCCCTAGAAAAGATATAGACTCAGGGCCAGATCCAGCAGTAGGCGACCTAGGCAACTGCCTAGGGCCCAGTGCTGGCAAGGGCATCTGGTATACAGCAATTGAACCTTACTTTTATTTTTTTCTACAACATTACAAAAAAAAAAAAAAACACTACTACTTTCCTGCTCCACTCAGTGTCTGAACAAATACTGCTTTAAGACTTCCTGCTTGGTGTGTAACCTCTTCAACCTTTTCCTTGGCAGGTACTTTCAGCTGTTGAGCCAATGAGACTGGAGCTGACATGCACAGCAAATAAAAACTACAGAAAATTGTGTGAGATTTTAATCTTGTTTCAGAAAGTACAGGGGCTTTTGTTAAATGTGAAAAACATTCGTGCAGGATCATGGAATTTTGTGTGTGTGTGTGTGTATGTGTGTGTGTGTATGTGTGTGCGCGCAGTGCATTAGGAATGTTTTGCATTTTTTTTTTTTTTTTTTTTTAAGTATATGTACTTAATATTAATGAAATTAATGAATATTCATGAGGTTTTTAGGTTTTGGATTCGTTAATTTGAAAAATAGAGGTTGTTTTAATTATTTAATTAGTGATCAAATGACTATAAAATGTGTAAAGGACAGTTACAATTGTATCTGAGGAAGTCCTAATCACTGGGACGAAAACGGGTTGTATTGTATGAAGAGTGTTCATGTTTTTACGTTTACTTTGGAATAAACTTGGTTTGCTACTCCGTGGTGGTGTTCGTCTCTTTAGCAACTCACTTTCTGAGGATTGCATTTCTAATGGCACTGTGGGAGAACTTTGTGTGTGAGGAGAGGAACTGACTTGTCTTGCTGCTTTGCTAACAGTGAGTTCAGAACCGACTTATCTTGCTGTTTTCATAGGTTCATAGGTTCATACTAGGCTATCTGCCCTGGGGCAATTATAAGCCTAGCCCGATTCTGTATGGCTTACGCCACCCCTTGATTTGAGTATACTGTGCCCTTTTTAAGGTTTAGTTTACTGTGCCTCTGTCTAATAGTGACACGGGAGTAATCCCTGGGACAAACCTACGAACCCCCATCCACTTATCGAGATTCTTCTTGAAGAGATTCAGTGAGGTGCTGTGCCTCACATGAACTGGAATTCTATTCCAGAGCGAAGGGAGCCTCTGGGTTATGAACCTGTCCCTCCAGCAAGTTCCATTTATTTCTGTGCTGAGGTTCAAGTCCCTCAAGCGTGTGGCTCTAAGGGATTTAGATTTACTGAGGTGGAGCATGTCCATTAATTCTGGATTTGACATAGCTTTGTATGTCAGGCATAGATAGCCTCGAAGTAGGCGGTATGCATCTGAGTAGAGCTGGAGTTTTTTTAACCGAGCAGCATATGGAATCTGTTTGAGACCCTTGATCCTCTTGGTGAGTTACTTTTGGGGTCTTTCTAATTGCTGCAGGTGTCGGGTAAGGTGCATCCCAAAAGGGGCATTGTATTCTATGATGGGCCTGATGAGGGATGAATAAAGGGGCACGATTACCTCTCTTGATCTAGATGTGAAACCCTTCGTCAAGTGGGCTATGTAGAAGGTCTTTCTAACCACTTTGGCAATGTGGTTTTCAAAGGAGAGATTGCTATCAACTTGGGTCCCCAGGTCCCTAATAACTTTCTCTGTACTTAATGGGTTTCCGCCTATGTGGTAATTTGTGGGCACATTGTTTTTGCCAAAGGGTATGATTATACATTTTTTGGCATTTAGCTTTAAACCATGGCGCTAGCACCAGTTATCTGTCTCTGTGAGACCTTTTTGAAGGATGTTTGTGTCAGCTGGAGAGTTGATTATGGCGCCCAGTTTGCAGTCGTCTGCGAACTTGGTGAGCCGTAGTCCTCCCACGTTTGCCTGTACCTCGGAAAAGTATATACCGAACAAGAGTGGTCCCAGGACAGAACCCCGTGGGACGCCACTTGTGACCGGTTTCGAGTCTGACATGGCTCCAGCAACTCTCACTCTGTGGGTTCTGTCTTTGAGCCAGTTTGCGACCCATCTTGTGACATAGGGGTTTATATTTAAGCTGGATAGCTTATCTATGATGCCCGAGTGGGGTATTGTGTCAAATGCCTTTGCAAGGTCCAGATAGGCTGTGTGGACTACCTTTCCTTCATCTATGGCTTTGGTGACTGTTTCAAAGAAGTCAACCAGGTTCAAAAGGCAGGATCTGCCCTTGACAAAGCCGAACTGGGTAGGATCTAGTGTCTGTAGGTCCCCAATGTCTTTGTTTATGAGCTCCATGATGATCCTCTCCATAGCCTTGCAGACTAAGCTAGTCAGGCTTATGGGCGATAGTTTCCAGGGTCCGTAGAGGCTCGACCTTTGTGGAGTGGGACCATTGTTGCTGTACGCCATTCTGTGGGCACATTTCCTGTAGTGAGGCTGAGATTGTATAGCTGTTTTATTTGAGGGATTAGTTCCTCTTGTAGTTCATGTAGGACACAACCTGGGACGCCATCTGGTCCCATGGAAGCAGTGTTTTTTGCTTTGGAGAGGGCAGCCTTCACCTGAGCATCTGAGATGTTTGGGAGGCAGCCCTCTGCCAGGATAGATACTTGCTCTTTTAGGGGGGAGGGGGTGGAGAAGTTTGCACTGAACCTGTCTGCCAGGATATTGGCGATGTCTGTGGGTTCAGTGTATTTTTGTCGTTTAGAATCAACTCAGAACAAGTCTGGGAGTTGCATCCCAGGTTTCTAACATAACTGAAAAAAGCCTTATGATTGTCTTTGGTGTCCTGTGCAATTTTTCTCTCGAAGCTGGCCTTGGAGGATTTTATGAGGGATCGTAATTTTTTGCTAGTACTGATCAGAGATGCCTTCCCTATTAGGGATTTTGCTCTATAATGTAGTAGCTTCCTCCTTCTGTTGTACAGTTTATTTATGGCAGGGGTCCACCAGACTGGATGCCTGCCTTTGGATGATTGGGTCTTGGTTTTGTTTGGGATAGCATGATCCATGCATTCCTGGAGATGTCTGTAGAATGCATTTATATAGGATTCTGCAGTTTGGGCTGTAGTTTCCACTGGCCCTGGGGCCTTGAAGGATTCCACTTCGGTTTTGAGAAGTGAGAAGTTCGCTTTGAGAAGTTTTTCACTGTGGTTTTCTGGGCTGGGGTGGGGTCGGGATGTGGACATCCAGTGAAATTAATTTATGGTCTGATCTTACCAATGAGGGATATACTTCTGGTGTGGAGCATAGAGTCCCCATGTTGGTAATGATCAGGTCTAGTATGTTGTCCCCTCTTGTGGGAGTGGTGACTAGTTGTTCCATAGCATTTGAGTTTATAATTTCCAGGAATCTTTGGGCTAAGGTGCTGGGGCTTGAGTAGTGCTTCCAGTCAATGTTTGGGTAGTTGAAGTCACCCAATATAATGGTGTTCGGAGAGATCTTCATGTTCTCCAATGTTTTCAGGAAAAGGAAAGCCGAATGGGATTCCTGACTTTGAGAGGGTGGTCTGTAGGATGCTATAAACTGAAAAGCAGTCTTGCCCACTGTTAGTTGCACATGGATGGTCTCCGATACTTCGTGCAATGCCACTAACCTGGAGGTGTGGATATCCTTGATAAATATGGAAACTCCCCCTCCTTTTGTGGTTCGGTCCGGGTTTTGGGGCCGAAAAGCATGATATGAGGTATAGCCTGGTAGTGCTGGGGTGCTCTCTGGAGCCTTGAACCAGGTTTCTGTCACTGCACAGATATCGATGTTCTCCATACTGAGGAGAGCTTCGAGTGCATGCATCTTGAGGTTAAGACTTCTGGCATTTAGCAGCATTACCCTTAGTTTCTTGTTCCTTGTGCTGTCTATGGGGTGGGTTTGACTTTTGAGCCTTGCCTAAAAAAGGCACTATGGGGGTGGCAAGAGCCTTTGCCAATATCCAAAAGCTCAGTGGTGACAGGTGTAAGCCGTCCCTAGCGAAGCAGCGTGGCTTGTCGAGCATGTCATCCCAGGCTGACAGACACTGGATCCCCTTTGAATGACACCAAAATTTTAGCCAATTGTTAAAATCGATCATTTTGTCTTTGTACTGTGGCATCATTCTAGGTGAGGGTAAGATGCTGCTCAAAGTCAGGGTCATACCAGCCTGGGCTACATGATCAGAGAGCTCCTCTATGTCTCTTTTCATGTAGTCCAGGGAGGTACATCTCAGGTCATTCACACCAGCATGTACAATGACTGAGTCATATTTGTATTTGCTTTGGAGTGACCTGAGTGCTTGCGTTATGTCGGATCCTAGCACCTGACAGGCAGCTCACTGTGACCTTCTCTTTATTCAGCCTGGTGAGCGGGACGTCAGTGTGTCTGACAATAGAGTCACCTATAACAAGAGTATCAGGTGTGTTATTCAGCCTTAAGGGCTGTGGCTGCTTGGCACACTGACTTTGTGGGTTATGTGTTGTGTGTGTTTTGATTTGAGGTAGCTTTTGCTTGGATGTCTGCTTTGGAGGTCTCTGTTGCTTAGGTAGATTTTTATTTAGAGCCTCCGAGTATGTTTTTGTGTATTTGTGTTTGGTTCGCTGATGTGGTGGGACTAGGTGATACTGGAATTGTGTTGTGCGAGGTTACCTTCTCCTCCTGACTGGTTACACCACTTTTGAGATGTGAGAGCTCAGCCTCCAGTTTGGCTAAATAGTTGCATCTCTCACATATATTTGAACCTGTTTGGAGGAGGAGAGGGTTGTCCGTGTACATGAGACAGTTGTAACATTGCCTCAAAATTCCCTGATTCACCAGCTGGACTGGAGAGGAAACCATTGACTGACCTTTGGACATGCTAGAGTAATAGGGAAACTGAATTTAAGACGGACCAATAGAGGACAGGGTAATCGTAGAGAGTATAAGAGTAAGTAGTGCTTATGGTTTAATAGTGCTAACTTGTAGGATTACTTAATTGGACCAGTGAAGGGCCTTAGAATGAGAATATGGTGTTTAAATTGAGAGATAGAGCGGTTCTAAGGGAAAAAGTGAAGAGCAGACTTTGTGGAGCCAGGAATAGTTTAAACCCAATTAGGCGGCGCTGCCCGCTGTTGCGCTATGCTCAAAAACGCGCAAAACCGCGCAAAAGAGGGTTTTAAGAGAAGAAGATGGAGTTTTGGAATTGACCCAGAATGGCCAATAAAACTACAGTTTCAAGTCAGTAACCACTCCCACAGGGGCAGGCAGGCTGCTCAATGTTTTTCACTGCCACTGATCAACAGAGAGACTTTCCTTTAGCCCAAGCAAAAAATGGCCTCACAGAAACTTACAAACAGTTCAAGAACAGCAAGCCTGTAACTGAACTTTTTTAAATCTCAGAAAAGTGGGAAAAAAGCAAGATTTTTTTTGTTTTTTCAGAGATAGCAGAGGTTAACAAGTATCGACAAGTTATAACAGTGCAGTAAATGACCCCACACAAGAGTGCTAGGCCAAAGACATATAAAATGCAAGTTTTGAGAAAAAAACGATTTTAAAAATAAGTGCAAACACGAAATTCAGTAAACAGCTCTAGGTTGTGCTGTAATACAGTTACTAATGCAGAAATCAAATTTAACAAGCCAGAAAATGCTCAAAATAGGTGGCTATGCAGAAAAACTTAGCAAATAAACAGAGGAAAAAATACTTAGTCTCAAAAGTGGCTCCTTTCTTCTCTCAGCATTTTCTCCTCTTGGTGGGTGCTTCACCAACAGCCAACAAGCCTGAAAAGACGCCAAAACCACGAGGCAACCAGGTTTTAAGAGAGGAAGATGAAGGAGTTTTGGAATTGACCCAGAATGGCCAATAAAACTACAGATGTGAGAGTGTTCAATCTCGCCGTTTGTTCTTACAAATGGGTGTCGGAGCCGATCCTCTGCTCAGAGACGGCCGCTTAGCAAAGCTCTGCATCTAGGAGAAGCTCGAGACCAACCTACCTCCCACAATTCCCTCTGCCTCTACCTCAAATCTAGTTTGCTGCTGCAACCGATCGCATCGAGTTTGAGAGCTCTGACCAACTTTTGGGAAGATAAGCTAATTTCTCGTTATATTTTCTTGTGAAATCTTCTGATTTTTTTTGGGAACTTAACTTAGTGTGTGTGTGTGTGTGTGTGTTTCCTTAGGGCCTACCCCTCCTAGTTACTAAATTTAGGATTGATACTTGCATTTACTATTGCTGTGTTTGTAGACTTGTATCTAACTTTCTTAAGTGTTATTTGGTACTTGTACAGTTTTTCTCACAGGATATGTCTGAAAAAGCCAAGTCTGGATTCAAGAGGTGTCAGTGTGGGCAAAAGATGTCCATCACTGACAACCATAGCTTCTGTGTCTACTGTCTTGGCCCTCTCCATCTACAAGAAGACTGATCTATCTGTCATTCTTTTAGTGGAAGGGTCATGACAGATAGACGCAGGAAGCTTATAGATAGGGGTCTTTTGAAGCCTGCCTTCCAAGAGGTGCCTGACAAGTTGGACCAGGCTTCTAAGTCCTCGAAGGGATCAAAGACATTGGAGCCCACGTCATCGGCTCCGAGTTCTTCGCTTAAAGTTCGTTCACCGGTTCCACAGGCTTCGGGGCCGAGTGTCGAGCTTCTTACTGTGACCGAGCCTCGAGTCTTGGAACCGGTGTCGGAGCTTCCACCTCCTGCTCTATTGAGGTCGGTACCGTCCTCGGTTGCATCGACACGTTCTTCCAGGCCCCTCTCCGACGTAGATCGTGTGGTGCAGAAGTTAATGGAGAACATGGCCCTGTCCAAGCTCATTTCAGTCTCCTCCCAATTGGTGTCGAGACTCAAAGGCCTTCCCTTATCTCCATCTGGTCCTCCTCCGAGGCCTACACAGCTTTCGGAGCCGGGAGATGTTGATCTGGTGATAGTGGAACCCTTGGTGCTGGAACCGTCCCTTCCTCGGTCGGCACCGTTGACCTCGACTTCGTCGGAACCGTTAGCGGACTCGCGGAACCGACGATCTCTCCTTGGCTCCGGGACCGAGAGTCGAACCGATCTTTCGGTGCCGACTCTCCCCCTCGGTGCCTCTGCACGGATCGCTTCGGCTCCGTCCTCGGGGTCGATGCCCTTGGCCTCCGCGTCGGAGACACTTCCGTGTTCTTCGGAACCGGAGGACTCCTCGGCTCGGAGTCCGAGGACCTTTGACCTCATGAGGAAGGTATTGTCTTCTCAGACAACCACATCAACGGAAGCAACTTCTCTCTCCCATAAAGGTCCGTTGTCTTCTTCTGCACCCCCGACTACCCGTAAGCGTAGAGCACCAGTGTCTCAGCCACTCCCAGAGGGAGCCCCTTCTTCCTCGGAGGCCTCATCGGAAGCCCCTCCCGATGATGTTCCGAGGAAAAAGTTGTGCAAGAGGAGGCACTTAGATTCTCCACAAGAATCTTTAACATCGGATACTGACTTAGATGAGTCAGAAGGGTCCCCAAAATCACCCTCAGAGGATGTCTCCTTTGCTGACATCCTGGAGATCCTGAAGCAGAGAGGTGATTGGCAGGCCCTACCCCCTTCTGAGGATGAGTCGGTTCTGCTGAAGGCATTTGGTGCTCGCCCTTCCTCCTCCTGGGTCACTCTGCCCTTCGAGTTAATGAAGTTAATTGCTCGAAGGGCGTGGGAGGCACCTGACACAGTGGAGCCAGTTCCCAGGAAACCTAACAAATACATAACTGCCCCTCAAGACAAGTCATACCTTACTAAGGGAATTCCAGTGGACGCTATGGTGGTGGCTGCAGCCACTAAAAAGGAGATGTCCGAATCTTCCACGTCTGTCCATCCCCCTAACAGAGACTCTAGGACCATGGACAGATATGGGAAGCGCATTTTCAGTTCAGCGACTTTTTCCATGCGATCGCTGAACTACTTGACACACTTCACACGATTACAGAGGGATCTAGTCAAGGAGTTGGGAGATACCCTCCAGGGTAATACAGATGCTGCTGTCTCGGACAAAGTTACAGCACAGCTCAATACCCTTACATCCATAGTGAACTCGTCCATGAGGCTCATCTCGTATGCGGCCGAAGGGTCGAGTAGGGCTGCAGCTTCAGCGATTGCTCTTCGTAGACAATCCTGGATGCGGCTGTGCTCCTTTGCGGAAGCCTTCAAGTCTTCCTTTACTAACGCCCCCTTTGATGGTGCCACTCTTTTTGGCCCCAAAGTAAAGGAGACTCTAACCCAGTGTGAGCAGGAAGGAAAGACTCTGTCTGCTGTTGGAGTCCGTTTTTCCACCCCATCCAGACCGTACCCCAAAGGGCAACGAGGTGGAAAGATATGGTTTCGTAAACCCCAGGGTTCTTTCCCAGGCACACAGGGTGATGCCCCCCCCAGAGGCAGAGGAGGGGGCAGAAATGGAAGACGCCGCTCTGGCGGCAGAGGGGGGTCCGCAGAACCAAGGTGACAGGGATATTATCCCTGGGAAGCCTTTCCAGCACTCCTGAGAGGAGGCCCGACTGTCCTGCTCTGGAGGCAGTCGGGGGTCACTTAGCTTTATACCCTCAGGCCTGGCAAAGCCTTACTTCAGACAATTGGGTAAAAAGCATTATCACCAGAGGTTACAAAATTCCCTTTGTATTTCCCCCGTTACCACAAAAATGGTTCCCAGATGTACCACCCCATCTGCGAAAACCAGCAGCGATAGAAATCTCAAAGCTGCTAGAAAAAGAGTCATCCAACCAGTCCCGGCGGACCAAAGAGGATCTGGAACTTACTCAAGGTTCTTTTTAGTTCCAAAAAAGACAAGGGGACTGGAGGCCAATTCTGGACCTAAGCAATCTCAATACATTTGTGAAGAAAGAAAAGTTCCGGATGGTCACGCTTCAATCGATCCTTCCATTTTTACAGAAGGACGACTGGATGTGCTCAATAGATCTCAGGGATGCCTACTACCACATCAAGATGGCCAGAGTGTCCAGAGATCACCTGCGCTTCCGGCTGGGAGCCAGTCACTTTCAGTTTTGGGCCCTGCCCTTTGGTCTAACCTCAGCCCCCAGGGTTTTCACCAAATGCATGGCAGTGGTAGCGTCTCACTTGAGACGCCTAGGATTCCGGGTGTTTCCATATCTAGACGACTGGCTCCTTACCACCACCACCGAGCGTCAACTGATTCAGGCCAGGGATTACACAATCAGCCTTTGTGCTCTGTTAGGGATTTCGATAAATTTCAAAAAATCTGCGTTACAGCCCTCACAGCATATTTCATTTATAGGCGCAGATCTAGATGCCCGTTCCTTGCTAGTAAAACCACCCTCCGCAAGGATAGCTTCCCTACAACAACACATATCCCTCCTACTATTATCCAAGAAGTCCCCAGCCAAACTAGTCCTAAAAGTCTTAGGGCTCATGTCAGCTTCCCTCATTACAGTCCCCATGGGGAGGTTACACATGAGAATTCTCCAATGGCTGCTGTTCACACAGTGGTCATTCCAGCAGTTACCGCTAACACATGAGATTCACATAACAGATTCCTGCAAAGCACACCTGTCTTGGTGGTTACAGGATCACAACCTCTTCAGCGGCCGACAGTTTGTGTTACCCAACCCAATGGCCATGGTGACCACAGACGCTTCCCTGATAGGGTGGGGGGGCATCTTTCAGGGAAAGACAGTCCAAGGCGAATGGTCCAGCTTAGAGTACAACCTGGACATAAATGTTCTAGAGATGAGGGCAGTGTTTCTAGCGTTGCAACACTTCTCCCCCCTTCTACCTTTAGGGACTATTGCAGTACAGACGGACAACATGTCCGTAGTCTGTTGCATAAACAAACAGGGAGGAACCAGGTCTTACCAGTTGTGCAGAGAGGCAATGAGAATTTGGCAATGGGCAGAGTCCACGGGTCGCTTTCTAATAGCAACGCACATCCCGGGGTTATCCAACGTCATAGCGGACAGGTTGAGCAGAGCCATCCTTTTACCTCACGAGTGGTCCCTCAATCAGAAAGTGGCGGAAAGGATTTTCTGCAAATGGGGCCAGCCTTGCTGCGATCTGTTTGCGTCTCCAATGAACACCAAATGCAGAAGCTACTTTGCCCTTTTACCCCCACCAGGGGATGTCCCCAGGGACGCTCTGATTCACGATTGGCCCCTGGGTCTCCTGTACGCTTTCCCTCCTATACCACTGATCCCGAAATTTCTTCAGAAAGCCAAGGACCAGGAGAGGACTATAATTCTCATTGCCCCATTCTGGCCTCGACAGATCTGGTTCCCCTTTCTTCAAGCCCACCAAATGCAGGAGCCCTGGATTCTGGACCCAGTGCCAGATCTGCTGACTCATTCGTCAGGAGCTCCTCACCCGTCTCTCCTATCCCTCAAGTTAGCAGCCTGGCTGCTCCGCTTCCCTACTTAGCCAGGTCTGACCTTCTCTCTCCAGCGGTCCAGAACATTCTGGTCGCCTCCCATAAGGCTTCCACTACTAAAATCTATACCAGTAAGTGGAAACGTTTCGTCCACTGGGCGACTACACAGCATTTGGATCCTTTAGTAGCCCCCCTAAACGAGATTTTGGAATTCCTGTCCATTCTGTTTCACCAAGGAGCCTCTACTGCCACTTTAAAAGTTCAGTTGGCCACTATTTCCAACTTCCACATAGGAGAAAACGGGGCTCCCATTATGGCTCATAGGCTTTGTAAAGCCTTCATGAAAGGGTCCTTTCATCTCAGACCAACAGTTAGGTTACCTACAGCTCCTTGGAATCTAAATGTACTCTTATCCCAGTTAATTTTACCACCCTTTGAACCAGCTTCTTCCTGTTCCTTAAAGTTCTTGTCCTGGAAGACTCTTTTCCTAGCAGCTATCACTTCAGCCAGACGAGTATCAGAACTTCAGGCACTTTCCATCAAGCACCCATATTTAATTTTTCACCCTGACAGGGTATCATTACGCACCCAACCCTTCCTTTCTCCCTAAGGTTTGTTCTGTTGCCAACATTAATCAGTCCATTGAGCTTCCTACATTTTTCAAGAACCACTCCAACAAGCTGGAATATATGTTACACAAATTGGATGTTCATAGACAACTCAGATTCTACCTGGATAGAACTAAGGACCATAGGAAAGCGGACCAACTTTTTATAGCCTTTGCGGACAACAAAAAGGGCATGGCAGTGATGAAGCGCACACTTTCTAAATGGCTAACTGATTGTATAACCTTCGTGTATTCTGCTTTAAACCAGAATTTGCCCACCAAACCAAAGGGACATTTTACTAGGTCAGTTTCCACATCTCTGGCTCATGCGGCTCGTCTGCCATTGGACACTATTTGTGCAGCCGCCACTTGGTCTAAACCGCATACATTCATCACTCATTATAAAGTTGATAGGACTTCCAGGGATAGAGCATCTTTTGGTTCCACTGTGCTCAGGAACGTTCTTCCGTGAGTCACTCAGGGTAACGGAGCTAGGGACGCTACCCATTTGTAAGAACAAACGGCGAGATTGAACACTCTCACATAAAGAAGTTATGTCCTTACCATAACGTTCCATGTGGAGTGTTCATCTCGCCTTTGTTCTTACATCCCCACCCTCCCACCCTCCGGTCTGGAAGAACGTACGGATTTAGAAGTCTGGTCTGTTTGTCTCCCACTAGTGGTCTCTCTCTTGTTCCTACTGGCTTGGGCTAGTTACTGCTCCTTATGTATACTTATGTATCCTTTTTATGCTTGATTACCTTTGTTATTGCTGGATCTGGTCTTGTTTTGCAAACTAGATCTGAGGTAGAGGCAGAGGGAATTGTGGGAGGTAGGTTGGTCTCGAGCTTCTCCTAGACGCAGAGCTTTGCTAAGCAGCCGACTCGGAGCTGAGGATCGGCTTCGACACCCATTTGTAAGAACAAAGGCGAGATGAACACTCCACATGGAACGTTATGGTAAGGACATAACTTCTTTTTTCAAGTCAGTAACCACTCCCACAGGGGCAGGCAGGCTGCTCAATGTTTTTCACTGCCACTGATCAACAGAGAGACGTTCCTTTAGCCCAAGCAAAAAATGGCCTCACAGAAACTTACAAACAGTTCAAGAACAGCAAGCCTGTAACTGAACTTTTTAAAATCTCAGAAAAGTGGGAAAAAAGCAAGATTTTTTTTGTTTTTTCAGAGATAGCAGAGGTTAACAAGTATCAACAAGTTATAACAGTGCAGTAAATGACCCCACACAAGAGTGCTAGGCCAAAGACAGATAAAATGCAAGTTTTGAGAAAAAAACGATTTAAAAAATAAGTGCAAACAGGAAATTCAGTAAACAGCTCTAGGTTGTGCTCTAAATACAGTTACTAATGCAGAAATCAAATTTAACAAGCCAGAAAATGCTCAAAATAGGCGGCTATGCAGAAAAACTTAGCAAATAAACAGAGGAACAAGTCTCAAAAGTGGCTCGTTTCTTCTCTCAGAGTTTTCTCCTCTTGGTGGGTGCTTCACCAACAGCTAACAAGCCTGAAAAGACACCAAAACCATGAGGCAACCAGGTTTTAAGAGAGGAAGATGAAGGAGTTTTGGAATTGACCCAGAATGGGCAATAAAACTACAGTGTCAAGTCAGTAACCACTCCCACAGGGGCAGGCAAGGCTGCTCAATGTTTTTCACTGCCACTGATCAACAGAGAGACTTTCCTTTAGCCCAAGAAAAAAATGGCTTCACAGAAACTTACAAACAATTCAAGAACAGCAAGCCTGTAACTGAACTTTTTTAAATCTCAGAACAGTGGGGAAAAAAACAAGATTTTTTTTGTTTTTTCAGAGATAGCAGACGTTAACAAGTATCAACAAGTTATAACAGTGCAGTAAATGACCCCACACAAGAGTGCTACCCCAAAGACAGATAAAATGCAAGTTTTGAGAAAAAAACAATTTTAAAATTAAGTGCAAACAGGAAATTCAGTAAACTGCTCTAGGTTGTGCTCTAAATACAGTTACTAATGCAGAAATCAAATTTAACAAGCCAGAAAATGCTCAAAATAGGCGGCTATGCAGAAAAACTTAGCAAATAAACAGAGGAAAAATACTTAGTCTCAAAAGTGGTTCCTTTCTTCTCTCAGCGTTTTCTCCTCTTGGTGGGTGCTTCACCAACAGCCAACAAGCCTGAAAAGATGCCAAAACCATGAGGCAACCAGGTTTTAAGAGAGGAAGATGAAGGAGTTTTGGAATTGACCCAGAATGGCCAATAAAACTACAGTTTCAAGTCAGTAACCACTCCCACAGGGGCAGGCAGGCTGCTCAATGTTTTTCACTGCCACTGATCAACAGAGACACTTTCCTTTAGCCCAAGCAAGAAATGGCCTCATAGAAACTTACAAACAGTTCAAGAACAGCAAGCCTGTAACTGAACTTTTTTTAATCTCAGAAAAGTGGGGAAAAAGCAAGATTTATTTATTTATTTATTTATTTCAGAGATAGCAGACGTTAACAAGTATCAACAAGTTATAACAGTGCAGTAAATGACCCCACACAAGAGTGCTAGGCCAAAGACAGATAAAATGCAAGTTTTGAGAAAAAAACGATTTAAACAATAAGTGCAAACAGGAAATTCAGTAAACAGCTCTAGGTTGTGCTCTAAATACAATTACTAATGCAGAAATCAAATTTAACAAGCCAGAAAATGCTCAAAAGAGGCGGCTATGCAGAAAAACTTAGCAAATAAACAGAGAAAAAATACTTTTTCTCAAAAGTGGCTCCTTTCTTCTCTCAGCGTTTTCTCCTCTTGGTGGGTGCTTCACCAACAGCCAACAAATGGTAAGCTAGGAACTGGCTTTTGCTGATTTTATCTGTAAATGTAGTAACTTTTAAAATCATCAGTATTAAAAAATAATGTTTAGAAATTGTCCCTGATTTGGAACATTTGTCCTTAGTTATTTTTGGTTCTGTATCTGATGCTGGAATTAAAAGGTTGAGAGTTATGTGAGATGCATAGCCGTAAAGTCTTCCAGCTGAAAAATATGAATACTACTTCTCATAATATGAAGTAAATGGACAAAATGTGGAACACTTAGCAATAACTTCAGCTATGAAGCTTACAGGATGGTTTAAATGTGTCACTTTAAAAAAAAAAAAAAATGAAGTAATATATTCAGTGTTGTATTCTATAGGTATTAGTGAGAGACCCTGTCAGTGTGCATCCGTGAGCAACTTGGATTAAAATTATTAATGCTCCTCATAATGAGTTACACTTGAGATTTATTGTGAGATCTGGTTGAAAACAAACATAAACAAAATAACTTTATCAGAGTTGTTCTACCATGAGCCAGTGGTACAGTTTTACAACAATCAGGGAATTCAAATGTGCTACAACAGCTGATATGCATACCTGAAATGCAGTGCTTTGCACTTGCCTACTATGCCTAGTTTAAATTTATTTCAAAATCAAGATGTGCAAACCAGTGCTTTTACATTGATGTTCTATACCAGTCTTCCTACATTGACAAAGTAAAACTTATTATTCATTGCCAAAGTCCTTACAGAAACTTTCATAAGTGGTTAAGCGGTAGCATTGTCACCTCACAGTAAGAGGTTCTCCGGTTCAATTTTTGGCTGAGGTGCCTTCTGTGCGAAGTCTGCATGCCCTCCCTGCATTGTTGTGGGTTTCCTCCAGGTGCTCCAGTTTCCCCCTATATTTCAAAGACATGTCTGGGGTGTTTCTCCCCAGGCCTCCGCTGAAAATTGGCTTAGTTTCAAGTTGGACTTTCCCGGTAAACAAATGTTAAATAAATAATAGTAGCTGGGTCACTGAAAAAAATTTTTTTTTTTTAAATAGTCACTTTTGAAAGTATCCTCCTTTTACAATTCATTTTTTTCAATTTTTCTTTTCCATTGTACTCCTCGTGGTAAAGTTGCAATTGATTTTACAAAGGAAAAAAAGATTTACAGTATGCCTTTTGACTTTCTAATTTCATGGTTTACTTAGTTTTTCTGTAGAGCCACAACTGCACTGCGATGTCATGGTAGTTACTGACCAAGGATTTACATACCGATGCAAAGCATTAAGGGCAATTAAAAATAACTTGCATTTTCGAGGAGCTGCATCTTATTTACATCATGGTTTCAATCCCACATTATATGTTACATTAAAAGTACCAGATGTTTCATCTGCAAGAGCTAGTTAAGAACTTGCCTTTCTAGGCAGTTAACATGGAAATACCATAGTTTATACATTACATCAGATAGTGAGGCATTGCAGGTTCAGTTTTCATGTCATGGCAAGAATTTTCAGCTCTAAGAAAAATTTTCAGAGTTCATCCTTAAACTCAAGTTCAAATACAACACAGATCTGAAGTAGTTTACTTCATTTTATCTTCAACCTGTGGGTATTCGGATCCATATCTGATCCGAGCCGGCAACTTCTGAAGCATCTGCTCTGTGCTCCAAGCTCCTCCCACTTATCCATAATACACCACCATCTACTACCTTCCCTCAGATCTCTTTTGCTGCTTTATGTATCAGCATCGTGATCTCCGCAGCTCTGAGCTTTCACTGGTACTGTAAGTGCTTTTTGGGGTTGTTCTAGTGAGTTTTCACTGAGTTAGTTTCCTTTTTTCCTCCCCCCCTCCCGCTAGTTCGTCGGTTTTCAAAAAAAGAAAAGAAAAAGAGAGGTAGTTTGTGTAGTTCCTTCCTTTCCTTAGCATGTGTGTGGTCAAGCTAAGTTTTTTTTTGGTGACTGGGTGTGTATTTTGTTTTTTCTGTGATGTCTGATCAGCCCAATAAACTTTTACAAAATGCACAGCGTGTGGCCATAGGCTTTCACCAGTGGATGGCCACACTCTGTGTGTTGTTTGCTTGGGCATTTCCCACTGGTCCGTCCAATTCAGCATTTGTGCAGGGTTCAGTCCTAGGGCCCCAAGAGACAGAAAGGCTAAACTCGTGGCCAAAGGCCTGCTTCCAGCATCAACCTTAGACTCGCCAATGGTTATGGCCTCGGCTTCTTCTTCTGCAGCTCCCGCTCAACACCCCCCTCAGGCTAGGAATCACCCTTCAGTTAGACCTACTGAAGGGGATGTTATTAAAGGGAGAGACAGAGAAAAGGATTCAGAGAGAGGGAGAGACAAGGAAAAGAAGGGGGGATAGGACCAGTAAGAGGTTTACTGTTCAGGTGGCCTTCCCTGGCCCGCCTTCGTAAGTTTCTAGACCTGTTTCTCCTCAGCTCCACTCCCCTAGATTTTCCACGGATCCAATGGAGCCGAGGCCTTCTTCCAGATTCTCCCAGCGACCAGCCAGATCTGAGTCAGTCGCATCCCCTCGCTTGACTCGGAGTCTTTCAGAAATGGACATGGACAGGATGATGAGGAGATTCATTCAGACCTAAATTCAGATGGGAGTCTTGCCAGGCCCCTCTCCCTCTGGAGGGGGGACCTTGATGCCCTTCTTCCACCCGATTTCTCCTTCCCCGATCCAGCCTTCGGTTTCGGGGTACATGAATCCAAGGATCTTCAGAGCTGGGGATTCGGCACCTATGGTTCCACTAACCTTGACTCCGGTGATTACCTCGAGTTCCTTGGATCCGACCAGCTCAAATCCGAGCAGCTCTTGGGGCCGAGGACTGGGAGTCTGACCCGAGGGGATGGATGTGTCTTTGGCTCTGACCTTGTCAAATCCAGGCCCTTCCTTTGGAGCTCCGGTTACCTTAGCCTCATCTCCAATCCTCATGATGGACCCGGGGAGAGCTTCCTCCTTGTTGGGCTGTAAGGAGGTTCGCTCTCCTTCGGCATTTGATGTGGTGGAGAGGGTTCTCTCGCAAGGATTGAGACCAGCCTATTCCCTTGGATTCCGCCCAGACTCCCTCGGACTCTGTTGTGACTCCCTTCATCTTGTCTTAGGGATAGCCCATGCTAGAGGAGCCCCAGGCGGTTCCCCTGGAGAAACTCCCCACTGCTCATGAGCCCTCTTCAGAGAGTCCCACTGAGGATGGGCATCATAAGCATACATGCAAAAGCAGGCACTTGGACTCCCCTGAGTCCCTTACCAAGGACACTGATTTGGATGAAGGGAAGGTTCCCCTAGGTCACCTCCCAAGGATGTCTCCTTTGGAGACATCATGGAGATACTCTGCCAGATGGGAAGTTGGTCAGCCCCAAAACCTTCTTTAGACGAATCAGTGTTCCTGGAGGTTTTTGGCACGGGCCCATCTACTCCCTGGGTATCCCCACAGGCGGATCCTTTAGTGGATCTTATCATCATGAGGGCATGGAAGGAGCCGGACACTGTAGAGCCGATACCAAAGTGCCCAGACAAAATTCTCTCTCCACCCTCTGACAGACTGGCCTGGTATAAAGGATCCCCTGTGGATGCTATGGTGGTTGCAGCGGCCACCAAGAGGGACCTGGCTCGAGAGTTTGTCGGTCCACCCTCTGGATAAGGAATCCAGGACTATGGATTGATTTGGGAAGCGAGTATATTCTTCAATGACATTTTCCATCCGTGTGCTGAACTGCTTGGCACACGTCATACGACTACAGCGGGGCCTAGTCACGGAGTTAGCTGAGTTGCCCCCAGAGTCTTTGTCGCAGGAGGATAAGTGTCTGTTCTCTGCAAAGATGTCTACTCTGAAATCAGTGTCAAACACATCCATGCTCCTCCTTTCTCATGCTACTGAAGGAGCAGCTAGGGCGGCTAGGTCTGGCGTTGCTATGAAGTGACACACTTGGCTCAGACTGTGTCAGTTTGCGTACCCCTTCAAGTCGTCTTTTATGAAAGCCCCCTATGATGGTTCTTTTCTCTTTGGGAAGACCGTCCATGACACCCTAGTCCAAGTGAGAAAGATGGGAAGACCTTGTCTGCCATTGGAATCCACTTCTTTAACCCTCAAAGATCCTTTACTGTGGAATCAGGGAGGGCAAAAGAAGATGTGGTTCTGGGAATCTCAGTTTTCCTGGGACTCTGTGGACAACTCGTCCCCTAGAGGCAGAGGGGGACCTGATAGATGCCGGTCCAGAGGCAGAGGGGGTCCGAGGAACTTTGGATCTAGGGAGACCTTCTCGGAAGGGCTCGCGCAGCAACCCTGAGGGTTTGCCTGACTGCCCTACTCTGGAGGCAGTCGGGGGAAGATTATCATTGCACCCAGCAGCATGGCAGCCCATAACTGCAGATCGTTGGGTGCTACAAATAATATCCAGAGGTTACACCATCCCGTTTGTTGCCCCTCCAATCAGACCAAAGCGCCTCCCAGATGTCCCACCCACTCAAAGGGAGATGGCAGCACTAGAAGTTTCCAAGTCTCTTCAAGAACAAGCCATCGAACCGGCCCCCCCCCCCCGATAAGTCCAGGTTAGGTATTTACTCCAGGTTATTTTTAGTTTCAAAAAGGATGGGAGATCTCAGGCCCATTTTGGACGTGTCAACCTTAAACCTGACTGTCACCAAATAGAAATTCTGGATGGTCACACTGCAGTCCATTCTACCTTATCTTCGAGAATGTGGCTGGATGTGCTCAATAGATTTTCAGGACGCTTACTATCATATAAAGATACACAGAATCTCCAGGAGGTTCCTTCGCTTCCAGCTGGGAGCCAATCATTTCTAGTTCCGAGCCCTAATCTTCAGTCTCACTACAGCCCCCAGGATGTTCACCAAGGTAATGGCAGTAGTAGCGACTCACCTGAGGCTTCAGTGGAGTCAGGTATTCCCTTACCTAGATGACTGGCTCCTCGTTGCTTTCACCAAGCATCTTCTTTGCCAAGCCAAAGACTTCTTCCTACATCTTGCAGCCTTTTAGGGATTATGGTCAACGTTCCCAAGTCACTCTTGAATCCTGTACAGATCTTAGACTTTATCGGGGCACGGCTGGACACTCTTCAATTGAAAGTCTTCCTAACTCCAGACAGAGTCCATAATCTAAGCGCTCATGTCTCACTGATTCTTGGCCCCAGGTTGCTGATGGCGGCAGATGTTGTTAGAGCCCTGGGTTCTATGGCTGCCGCAATTTCTCTCCTCCCCTGTGCGCATTTTCACATCTGTGTTCTACAATGGACTCTAGCCGTTCAGTGGTCTTGGCTGGATCTCCTCATGGAATACGTATTTCATATCAGCAAAGCCTGCAGGATGTCACTTCTCTGGTGGGTCCAGTTGCCAGAGATTGTAGCAGGGTGCCCCTTTGTTCCATCCACAGCCCAAGCCAGTTACCACGAACGCCTCCCAACTAGGGTGGCGGGGGCATTATCTGGGAAGGACGGTCCAAGACACTTGGTCCCAGACCAAGACCAGATTGCACATCAATGTACTGGAGATGAGAGCAGTGCTTTTAGCATTGCAGGCCTTCCATACTGTTCTTCCTCTGGGAACTATTGCAATTCACTCAGACAAACATGTCTCTTGTCTGGTACATCAACAAACAGGGAGAAACTAGGTCTTACCCTTGTGTTACGAGGCCATGAGAGTTTGGGAGTGGGTGATCTCCACCAGTCAGTTTCTGATTGCAACGTACATCCTGGGATGCTCCAACATTTTAGTGGACAAGTTGAGTCAGGTTATTCTGATGCCATACGAGTGGTCTCTGAACCAGTCAGTAGCAGAGCAAATCTTCCTTGCGTGGGGTCAGCCTTGCTCCGATCTCTTAACTTCTCCTTCCAACGTGGAGTGCAGCAAGTTCTTCACTCTGATCCCTTCACCAGGGGAACCCCCCAGAGATGCTCTAGTCCATGCTTGGCCTCCCGGGCTTCTGTATGCTTATCCCGTCTTACCACTCATTCTGAAGTTTCTTCAGAAGGCTTGTCGACTGGGGTGCAAGGTGATCCTTATTGCCCCATTCTGGCCTTGTCAGGTTTGGTTTCCCTTCCTCTGGTCTCATGTTCTAGCTCCTCCTTGGATTCTAGATCCCTGCCTGGATCTCATTTCTTATCCCTCAGGCATCTGTCCACACAACCTGGTTGCTCCAGTTCCCTTAATTGCCAGGACTCCTGAACTTTCGTCTTCAGTTAAAACTATTCTGGTGGTGGCTCACAAGTCTTCCACCATGAAGATTTACCGCAGTAAATGGAAACGATTTTCTATTTGGGCATCTCAGAGAAAGCTGGACCCTTTTATGGCCTCTGTGTCTGCAGTCCTGGATTTTTTAGCCAGCATTTTTCAGCAAGAGGCCAGTTCTTCCACTGTAAAAGTACAACTGGCAGCTATTTCATATTTTCATGTTGGCGAGAACACTAATGCCCTGGCCTCTTCCAGACTGTGTAAGGCTTTTATTAAAGGCACTTTTCTTTTACGCCCTCCTTCTTGGGACCTTACTTTGATTCTTCAGGCCTTGGTTGCTCCCCCCTTTGAACCTGCAGCTTCCGTTGGTTTAAAGTTTTTATCCTGGAAGACAGCCTTCCTGGTAGCTATTACTTCAGCTAGTAGGGTTTTTCGAGCTTCATGCCTTGTCTGCTGTTCCCCCTTATTTGATCTTCCATAAGGATAGGGTTTCTCTCCATACGAATCCTACTTTCTTACCAAAAGTGGCATCTGAATCAAACATTAACCAGACAATTAATCTGCCTGTGTTCTTCCCAAATTTTCAAAACAGAGGTGAATCTAAACCGCATTTACTAGATGTTCAAAGGCAACTTCATTTTTATTTGCACAGAACAAAGCCTTTCCGTAAGTCTGACCAGTTGTTTGTGTCCTTTTCTAAGCCCGTTTTGGGTAAGGCCATCTCCAAAGTTTCTTTAGCTAGATGGATTACACTATGTATTCTGCAGGTTTACAAAGACAAAGGATTGTTTCCACCTGGTCCGATTAAAGCTCACTCTACCAAATCTATGGCGATGTCTGCTGCTTCCTGGTTTAGGGTGTCATTGGATGACATTTGTGCAGCGGCGACTTGGGCTAAGTTGCATACCTTCATTTCTCATTATAAATTGGATTTAATCTCTAGAGGGAGAGCATCCGTTGGCTCTGCAGTGCCACAGAATATCCTTCCATGAGGGCCTCCCAGGGGCTTGAGTAGCTGGGGACTCTGTCCCACAGGTTGAAGATAAAATGAAATAAACTACTTCAGATAAAGAAGTTATGTACTCACCACAATGTTCCATCTGAGTAGTTATACTTCATTTTTCTTCAACCGTCCCACCCTCCTTCCCCCGAACCTTCTCATGTTATGGTCATGTTATGGTTTCTTTCTAGTTTGGGTTGCTGGTTAGTTTGGTTTGCAGCAAACTCGATCTGAGGGAAGGTAGTAGATGGTGGTGTATTATGTGTAAGGGGGAGGAGCTTGGAGCAGATGCTTGAGAAGTTGCCATCTCTGATCCGATATGGATCCGAATACCCACAGCTTGAAGAAAAATGAAGTATAACTACTCAGATGGAATGTTATGGTGAGTGCATAACTTCTTTTTTCTGCTACAAAAACTGTATAGTGTGGCACTGCATATGAAAAAGAGGTCAAAACCAACTTCAAAGGTATTTACTAAACATTTAATTTAGAACATGACCAATTAACTTTTAAGTTAAAAAAATTTGTTGCTAAGAGGTTAACAAAACAAATTAGTGTGGATTTTCTCCTTTATCTAAGGACAGCTGAATTATATTTTAATAAACTTGTGTAAAGAATTGAAGAAGAAAGTTATTTTTCAACACCTTTATTGAATCATCACTTAAGACATAGGCAAATTCACATTTAAAAGGAAAACAAACTACATTAATATATTTCCAGTTGCAAACATTATACATCATATATATTCTTTGGTGTGTGTGTATTCCACAGTACATAAATCGAACAATTCCTGACCTCTCATTAACCTCATTCCTTCCCCAAAACATTATTCTGCATGTATTTTTCCCGTAATTTCCATTTTTTTCTGTTTTGTGGTACCCTTTTCTAAAGATCCCATGGTCAGTTCTTTTATCTCTGTTACACTATTCAGTGCTTCCAAAGTAGTTGGTTTAGACTTTAATTTCTATTTTCTAATAATTTCTATTTTGGTAGTCAACAGAATTAAACTTAAATAAGGCCTTGCTATGTCTAGGCAATTCAGATCCTATATCTCAGCTCAGAAAATCAATCTGATGTTGTTAATCTTCGTTTATTCCTTACTCTTGGGATTCGGTTCTGACCTCGAAACCGAGACTGCCTTTTTTCAAGCTCACGTCAGCCACAAACCTCTCGAGTTAAGATTTTAACCATCATGCCCTTCACCCTGTTACCTCAGATCTTGTTTGCCGTGTTGTTATTCAGCCGCGTTGAGCTGTTCCTCTTCAGCTAACTGTATATTTTTGATAATTTTTGAGTTTTTTCTCACAGAATTCTTAGTTTTTCAACTTTATTAAGTTGTAATCTTCTTATTCTTTATTACTTATACCTTTTTGGTGTCTTCTACTACCTTTGTTGGTAGTCTTTCTCACCCTCCCTTGGGCCTTTCTACAGTGTGTGTGTGTGTGTGTGTCTAGTTTTTGAATATTTTGTGGATATAATGTTAGAGAAGAAAGGGAGTCCAGGCTTTAAGAGGTGTTCAGAGTGCGGACACAAACTGCCTCACTCTGACACACATGACTTGTGTGTTTACTGTTTGGGCTTGCCTCATCTCGCAGTGAAGCCGTCCTGTCAGATTTTTAAAGGTTTTTCTGCCAGGACTTTGAACGAACGTAAAAATAAACTAGTACTAAAGGGTCTCCTTAAGACCCCTTTCTGCGAGGCTATTTCTGGGTCACACGCAGGAATCTTCTCCTCCTTTCAAACAACATAAAAGGTCTAAGTCTCTTCCATCATCTCTCTCTCTCTGGAGACCCTAAGGAATTGAAACATAAAAAGGCTAAATTGTCAGAGTCGGTGTCAGCGGCTGCTTCGGCACCGACTCACTTGACTCTGTCTCCGATTATGTCTACTGGTCCCTCTATACCATTGCTCTCAATGCAGACATCAGCCTTCATGGTGCAGACTACTATGGCACTGACTAGTTCAGTGCAGACTTCCTTGGCACCGATTGGTATATCGGTGCAGTCATCTTTGGTGCAGACTCCAGCACTGTCCAGTTTCTCGGTGCAGACATCTTTGGTGCCGACAGTTTTCTCGGCACAGACTCCTTCAGCGCCGACAGTTTTCTCGGCGTAGACCCCCTCAGCACTGACAATTTCTTCGGTGCAGGCCTTTTCAGCACCGAAAGTTTCGGTGCAGACAACTTCAATTTTGACGACACCATTACCGGTGCAGGAATCTTCTACACCATTGATTTCGGCTTTAGTGGAGCAGACTATACAAACACCGCCAGTTTCAGTGCAGACATTACCCATACAGAGACCTTTTTTCAGTGGTCGTGCCAGCCCTTTTTTGGACAGGCCTGAATTGTCTTCAGGGCTTTCAATGAGGTCTACCAGAATACTTTCTGAACAGGATGTGGTGCATCTTATAGACCAGCTGCTTTTGGCCAGAGGAATTCTGCCACTTCAGAAGTGTCTCTACTCCTCTGAAGTTAGTCACCCTTCTCCACAGACTCCTACCTGTACTCCTTCGACCTCTGTGGAGGTTTCGAGGCATCTCCCCTCAGGCGGGCCAGCCTTCTAGGTCTTGCAGAGGACACTGGCCACTGCTTATTGGCCTCCTCTGTTGGAGACTATTACTTCCTCTGAGCCTCAGCTGTCTCAAGTTGCAACCCCTGGACACTGGAAGCAAGAGTCTCAGGCCATTCTCCCCTTGGAGACCCTGTCCTTGCAGCCTTCCCCAGAGTCTCCCACCAAGGAAGTCCACCGCAAGACTACATGTAAGAGGAAGCACATGGACTCCACGGAAGAGTCATTGACCAAAGACACAGATTACGATGACAGGGAGGGGTCCCCATGTTCACCTTCTGGCAAGGTTTCCTTTGCTGACATCCCCGAAATTATAAAGCAGAGAGGTGAATGGAAGTCCTCTAACCTTTCCTCAGAGGAGTCTGTGTTCCTGCAGGCTTTTTGTGCCCGGCCCCCTACCTCCTGGGTTACCCCACCTGCCGATGAGCTCATCAGGCTCATCGTGCAGTGTGCGTGGAAGGCACTGGATTCTGTGGAGGCCATACCTCTAGGCCGGACAAAGTCCTTTCTCCTCCAGAAGAGTGCCCCCATTGGTCAAAAGGTCTCCCTGTAGACGCCATGGTGGTGGCTGCTGCTACACAGAAGGAACTGGCAGAGGAGAGCCAGACTGTTCACCCGCCCAATAAGGAATCCCAGGCAGTGGACAGGTTAGGGAAGCAAGTCTTTGCGTCATCGACCTTTGCTGTTAGATCCTTGAACTACCTGGCACATTTCACAAGGCTACAGAGAGACTTGGTGTCAGAACTCTCTGAGACCTTGGCAGGAGCAGATGTTCTTTGTGTTTTACTGTTGTAGTCATTACATTTGGGTTATCTGCTTGTGCAGGTAGCCCTCAGTCGGCCTGATTAACAAAGTCTTGGGTCCTGCATCGGTTGCTGTCCCTTCTTCCATGATGTCAGGTCGTCAGGGGTATAAAACATGCAGCCGACGCCATTACATCAGTCTTTCTTGCCGTGCGGTGCTCGAAGCAGAAGCAGTTCGCAAGTACCGGTCGGCCGACTCCTGAAATATTCATTTTCGAGTTTCAGAACCGAAGTCTTCAACTAAAGTTAAGTACCCCATTGGGGAAACTTTTTCTTGCTCCTTACCAATGTCACTAAAAGTTTATAATTGCATTACTTGTGGAAAGCAAATACCTCATAAAGATTTTCATTCATACTGTATTCCTTGCCTAGGCCCTGACCATGACGTACCTTGCTGTTGGTTTTGTGCTTTATTTAATCAGCGCATTATCCGTCGTCGGTATGTTTTCGCCTCTAAATATTTCGGTTCTCAGTTTAATTATCCAGAAATGTCATCGTTTAGCCATCTGTCTACCGGGATTCCGAAAAAACACAAAGATAAAGACAGAGACAGGCCCGCCGAGGTCCAAGA
Source organism: Protopterus annectens (assembly GCF_019279795.1). NCBI lineage: Eukaryota > Metazoa > Chordata > Ceratodontiformes > Protopteridae > Protopterus > Protopterus annectens. Next base: position 933,118,781 of record NC_056729.1, read on the forward strand.
CTGCCGGCGACGCTTCTCCTAAGCCAGTCGCCAGTTTGCTGGTACACAGTGAGGCGCTTTCGCAGCTCTTGATACCCGCTACTTCTGATTCTCAGGCCTCTAATGAGACCCATTCGTATGCCAAGAGATGCTTCAACTGTGGAATCTGTGGATGTCTCTACCTTGGATGAGTCCGGAGCCGCTCTGCAGGCACCGGCTTCTGAGGGTGTATTCAGGCCTACGGACTTGCATATTAAACCACCTCCTTCTTCACTTAGGCCTAAATCTCGAGCCATGCCTAAAAAAACGATGCCCAGGCCCCTCTATGCCTAAAAAACAAATAAGAATGGCTGAAGCTCTAATAACTCTAATCAGGGGTAGCCAAACCCCCCCCCCTTCTAAGAGGCATAGGACTGAAGTTGTTTATGAATCTTCTGACCAGGATTCTGTTTTTTTCTGATTCTTCTGATGATTTGGATTTGCCCTTATTTACTTATGAGGATTCTGATGCAGAGGACTCTATTCCCTCTGCTTCCCCTCCAGAGGATTTTTCTTTTGGTGAAACCTTACATACTCTAAGGGAGCATTTCCACTGGGAAAACCAGGATTTTTCTGATTCAAAAAAGAGGCTCAGGGATTTCTTACTCTTGCCTCAGCATAGGCCTTTAGCTATTCCTCCTATACTAGACATTGTTGTTGATGCTTTTTCGGAATCTAGTTTGGCCCCCTGATTCCTTGCCTCCTGCTCCCAGAAAACCTGACAGATACTACAGGGTCCCTGAGTCGCACAAGTTCCTTTTTAAAAATTCTATTTCGGATCCAAATACCATTTCACAGGGGCCAAAGGGCATTAAGGCTTCTACTGCTAAAAATCCTACTCCTTCTGATAGAGACTCCAGGGTGCTGGATAGATGGCGTAAGAAGGTTTACACTTCTGCAACCTTGGCCATTAGGGCTTTAAACTGCCAGTTTCATATGTTAAAGTATCAGCAACATGTTATTGGATTGCTTAAACAAAATGATGTTGATTCCTGATTGTGTGGAAAATAAAGAATTACAAGATTTAATGCATTCTGCTGAACAGGTTGGAAAACATACTTTGCAATGTGGTTTTGATTCATTAGAGGCCTCTTGCAGGGCTGCTGTTACTGGGTCTGTGCTCAGAAGGCTTGCTTGGGTTAAGGAGCAATCTTTACCTGATCATGTTAAAGCTAAATTGTTGGATGCTTCCTTAAATCAGGACCGCCTGTTTGGCAACAAGGCTGAGGAAGTTCTTAAAAAGATGGAAGATAAAGCTAAAGCTATGCAAACTGTTAAAGATTTTTTACAAGTTCAGCCTTCTACATTTAGTAGGCACTGGCCCTCTAAAAATTTGTCCTTTCCAGCCCCTTCCAGGTCTTCTCAAGCCAAACCCAGACACAGCAGAAACCCCAAGTTTCAGTCCCAGGGGACACACAGGACTAAGCAGTGGGGGCCCTCCACTTCCAAATCTGGGAGTAATAAGACTCCCCCCTATGGTAAACTGTCTCATTGACTTCCTTGTAAAATTTCCAAGCACTTATCAACTGACTGATCCTTTAGGGGGAAAGATTGCTCTTCATGCAAAGAACTGGGAGCTCATTACCCAGGACAAATGGGTTTTAAATATAGTGTCCCAGGGATACAGATTTCACTTCCACACGTTGCCAACACCAAACGGGTGGCCGGACCTACCCCCAAATCAGTTGACAGAGGCCCAAAAACAAGTACTTTCTCTCTTAAGCATGGGGGGCTATTCAGTTGGTACCAGAAGAGGTAAAGGGACAAGGTTTCTACTCAAGACTTTTCTTGTACCCAGAAAAGACAATTCATGGCATCCTATCCTGGACCTGTCTACTCTAAACACCTTTTTGGAGATTCCAAAATTCAAGATGCTGACTCTTCACCAGTTGCTTCCTATGCTAGGCAAAGATGATTGGTTGGCAACACTAGATTTAAAAGAAGCATACCTGCACATCCCAATCGGGGAATCTTGCAGAAGATACCTTTGTTTCAAAGCAGGCTACATGCACTATCAGTTCTCTGCACTGCCCTTTGGCTTATCTACTGCACCCAGGGTATTCACAAAGTGCCTAGTTCCAGTTATTGCATTTTGCAGGCAAAACAAATATTCAAATATATCCATACCTGGAAGATTGTCTAATTCAGGCAGAAAGTCAGGACATACTTTTGAATCATCTGGCCTTTGTACAAAGGGTTCTAACTTGTCTGGGGTACACCATAAACGAAAAGAAAAATCTCCTGGTACCCTGTCAACAAATTATATTCCTGGGAGCAAGCTTGAATACAACTTTCCAGATGGCTTACCTCACGCCAGGGAAACAAATTCATTTGACAACCTACTTCAAACAATTGGCCACAAAAACCCTGCTATCTGCAAGACAAATACTGCAAGCCTTGGGGTTCATGGCCTCCTTCATTTTTCTAATTCCATATACAAGTCTGCATATGAGGAAACTACAGTGGTATCTAAAAAGCCTATGGTGTCAACATTTCCAGGATCTAGAAGCAGTGATTCCTATCATACCTTGCCTACACCTAGAGTTCCTTTGGTGGGCAGAGGCCTGCCACCAAAACAAGAGACTACCTTTCACACCAACTCCTGCCACCCAAACCCTAACAACAGATGCATCAGACTATGCATGGGGGGATCACCTGGCAGGGAAGTGCATTCGAATCCAAGTCAAATGCACCTGCATATCAATCAAAAAGAAATGTTAGCTATACAGAATGCTCTGACAGCCTTCAAGGACCGCATTCTTCCAGGACAACTAATGGTAAAGACGGACAACACCACTGTTATGTGGTACCTAAACAAGCAGGGGGTACACATTCTTACCCCCTCTGCAAACTAGTCATGGCATTGTGGAACACAGCCTTGAGCTACCAAGTGCACCTACAAGCTCAATTCCTGCCAGGAAAATTAAATACACTGGCAGACGAACTAAGCAGAAACCTCATGGACCCACACGAGTGGAAACTGGTACCAAGGATTTTCAACATGTTGATAAGAAAATGGGGGAGCCCAGATATAGACCTATTTTCCTCTCCCCAGAACTACCAGTTGAACACATTTTGCACAAGTACTCCCCACAAGCCTGGAAAGTGGATGCTCTGTCCTTCAGCTGGAAAAAACCTGTCAGTCTATGCCTTCCTCCTTCTGCCTCTGCTCTCCAAAGTACTACTAAAAATCAAACAGGACAAACCAAGGATGATTTTGATTGCTTCAGACTGACCACGCCAACACTGGTACCCCCTCCTGTGCAGTGTGCCACGGTTATCCCCATGGCACCTGCCTCAGACTCCTTCCCTGTTGTCCCAGCAGGAGAACCAGATTCTGCACCCTCAGCTTCTAACACTGAACCTTGCAGCCTGGCTAATTACCTAATCTCTCCTTTAACATCCCACAGTAAACCTGTGTTGGACATAATTTTTGAGGCAAGCAGGCCTAGTACTAGAAAATCTTATGCTGAAAAATGGAAAAGATTCTGTGCCTGGAACCAATCCCAAGGGATGAGCACAGCAGCACCCAATTTATCTCAGATTTTACAATACTTAACTGAGATGCTTCACAAGGGCCTGTCTTTTTCCTCTGTTAAAATCCACACCTCAGCCGTTTCAGCTCATTATAACACAGAACCTCTCCTCTTCTCTCGTCCATTGCTCAAGCAGTTCCTCAGAGATGTCAAAAATTTGAGACCCCCCAGGAGAGCTCCAACCCCAGCCTGGGACCTTAACTTTGTTTTGGAGAAACTCACTCTACCTCCTTTCGAGACAGCTGCTACTGCGGACTTAAAATTTCTTTCTTGGAAAACAGCTTTCCTTTTAGCAATCACTTCAGCTAGAAGGGTATCTGAATTACAGGCCCTTATGGCAGTGGAGCCTTTCATCATCTTTCATGCGGGCAGGGTGTCCCTCAGAACCAATCCATCCTTCATGCCCAAGGTGGTATCCAGTGTAGCTCTTAATCAGTCCATTCATTTGCCATCCTTCTTTCCCAATCCACAGAACAAAGGGGAATGGATGCTCCATTCCTTATATGTGCACAGACAACTTAGATTCTACTTGGACAGGACTAAACCTCAAAGGAAATCTGAACAACTGCTGGTGGCATTTGCTGCAGGGGCAGAGGGGAAGGCTATTTCAAAGCCAACCATTTCTAAATGGATAGGCCATTGTATTCATTTCTGCTATAAGCACCATGGAAAACCTATCCCCCAGGGGATCACTCCACCAGGGCTGCATCTACCTCTACAGCCTTACTCAGAGGCGTCCCTACCAGGGACACCCTAGAAGCTGCTACCTGGAGTTCTGTACATACTTTCACCAAGCATTATCATTTTCCAATTTTCTCTAAATCCAGAGCTGGCTTTGGCACTGCAGTCTTGCAGGGCCTTATAGCTGGGTCCTAATGCTATTTAAATTCCTCCTCCCAACCGTTGCTTTGGGGGTCTACCCAAATGTAGTGACTGCAACAGTGAAACACGAAGAACATAGTACAGTTGTGTACAATTACCATAAATGTAGATGTTCGAGTGTATTCACTGTTGCGGTCCTGGTTACCCTCCCTCCAACCCCCTAACTTCTTTTGGTTTTACCTCTAATTTCCTTTACTATGCTTAAAAGCTTTTTGTTGTATTTGCTTTTTTGTTGGAGGTATATCATTGTACTTTTATATTTAATTGCTTTCCATTGGGGGGCACCTGACATCTGGGGCAAGAAAAACTGATGGCATTGGCTGCATGTTTTATACCCCTGACGACCTGACGTCATGGAAGAAGGGACAGCAACCGATGCAGGACCTCAAGACTTTGTTAATCAGGCCGACTGAGGGCTACCTGCAAGCAGTTAACCTAAATGTAATGACTGCAACAGTGAATACACTCAAACATCTACATTTATGGTAAGTATACACAACTGTACTTTTCTAATGAGGTCCGAGACAAGGTGGCCTCACAGTTAACGACCCTAGAATTGGTTTCCAGTTCCTCAATGCGTTTGATATCACATGCTACTGAGGGAGCGGCAAGAGCTGCGGGTGCAGGCATAGTCATGAGACGCCATGCCTGGATGCACCTTTGTGACTTTGCGGATCCCTTCAAGGCTTCCTTCCTTAATGCCCCCATTGAGATCACTACTTTGTTTGGGTCCAAGGTAAAAGATACATTGGCCAGATGTGAACAAGACGGTAAGACCCTATCTGCCATGGGTATCTGTTTATCATCTCCTCGGCAGTTCTATTCTAGGAATCAGAAGAGTGGGAAAATGTGGCACAAAAAATCTCAGGGTCCTTTCTGTGACTCTCAGGCTGAGTTTTCCCCTAGAGGCAGGGGGAATTCTAGCAGAAGACACCCTTTTCCGGGCAGGGGAGGTTTGCGAAACTGGGGTTCCAGGGAATCTTTCCTGATTGCTTTCCTCTGGAAGCAGTCGGTGGTCGTTTTTCCTTGTACCCTTCTGCCTGGCAAACCATAACCACAGATGCTTGGGTACAAAGGCTCATCACCAGAGGATACCATATTCCTTTCTTATTCACTCCTCCCTTACCCAGAAGTTTACCCGACATGCCACCTAGTCAGAGGAAAGCCGCAGCTATAGAGATATCAGAGCTACTTCAAAAAAGAGTCATCCAAACAGTCCCCCCTAGACCAGACGGGATCCAGCTTCTATTCAAGATTCTTTTTGGTGCCAAAAAAGACAGGGGACTGGAGACCAATTCTGGATCTCAACGCCCTAAACAAATTCGTAAAGACAGAAAACTTCCGGATGGTCATGGTTCAGTCTGTACTTCCACTTTTGGAAAAAGACGTTTGGATGTGCTCCATAGATCAAGATGCGTGCTACCACATAAAGGTGGAAAGGTGCTCAAGAAGATATCTTTGCTTCCAGGCAGGAGCCAGTCATTACCAGATTCGCATACTGCCCTTAGGACTCTCTACAGCTTCCAGAGTGTTCACAAAGTGCATGGCAGTAGCCACAGCTTACCTGCGGCTTCAAGGATTTCAGGTGTTTCCCTACCTAGACGACTGGCTCATTACTGCCCAAACAAGATGTCTGCTAGATCAGGCCTTGACTTACACCCTAAACACTGCACAGCAGCTCGGAATATTGATAAACTGGAAGAAGTCGAACCTTTTGAGTCGCTCATTAGAGTACATTGGAGTGATTCTGGACACAATGACTTATACAGCCTCTCTACCAGATCACAGAATTCAGAGCATCAAAGATCAGGTTCAGGCAATACTTTCACAAAATCTAGCTTCAGCTCGATCCGTTCTTCAACTGCTGGGATCGATGGCAACCTCCATCATCATAGTCCCTCTAGCAAGGCTACACATGAGGCTTCTTCATTGGCTGCTTCATACTCAGTGTTACCCGTCCCAGCACCCCTTATCTTTTCTGATTCAAATAACCAAGATTTGCAAACAGGACTTGCTCTGGTGAATGTCAAACAACCCTCACCAGTGGTCTTGCCCCTTCAACCCTCATCAGCCGAACGCCGCAGTGACCACGGACCCCTCCCTGATGGGGTGGGGGGGCGGTTTCAGGGAAAGACAGTCCAAGGCAGTTGGTCACAGATGGAGGCCCATCTGCATATCACTGTCCTAGAACTGAGGGCGGTGCTACTAGTGTTGCAAGCATTCCAATCGATACTTCCATCAGGGACTATTGCAGTTCAGTCAGACAACATGGCAGTAGTCTGGTACATCAACAAACAAGGGAGAACCAGATCATACCCACTCTGTCGAGAGGCCATGAGAATATGGCAGTGGGCGATAGCCTCCAACTATTTTCTGATAGTGATGCACATTCCTGGGAGCTCCAGCGTGATAGCAGACAAGTTGAGAAGATGCATTCTACAGCCTCATGAGTGGTCTCTCAATCCTCTAGTGGCGGCGAAGATTTCCGACCACTGGGGCCAGCCTTGCTGCAACCTATTTGCATCCCCGTCCAATCACAAGTGCAGCAACTACTTTGCCCTGATCCCCCCTCGGGGACAGTCACAGAGAGATGCTCTAGTCCATGATTGGCCCTCGGGTCTGCTATATGCCTATCCTCCGATACCCCTCATTCCTCTGTTCCTCAAAAAAGCACGTCAGTTGAAGAGCAAAGTGATCCTCCTTGCTCCATATTGGCCTCAACAAGTTTGGTTTCCCTTCCTGTGGCCTCATCTGCTATATTGACCATGGATTCTCAATCCAACTCCAGAGTTGATCTCTAACTCGCAGAATCTGGTTCATCCAAACCTATCCAACCTGAAACTTGACAGCTTGGTTTATCCACTTCAAATGGTTGTCAGGCAGCATGACATGAGTGACATTCTGATTGCCTGCCATAGATCATCCACAAGACTACTCTACTGCAGCAAATGGAAGTAGTTTTCTCTCTGGCTACAAGATAAACAAATGGACCCTTTTACAGCCCCTGTTTCTATTGTGCTAGAATATCTTTCAGTCCTTTTTAAATCGGGGTAACAGCCTCCATAGTTCGTGTTCATTTGGCTGCAATGTCTAATTTTAATAATGGCTTCCAGGACCTTTCCTTAATGTCACACAGACTTTGTAAGACCTTTCTGAAGGGTGTAACCCAACTAAAGCCTCCATTCAGAGAAACTGTTCAACCTTGGGACCTGGCCTTAGTCCTTCAAGGGTTGACAACTTCTCCTTTTGAGCCTGCATCTACCTGTGATCTAAAGTATCTGTCATGGAAAATGTTGTTCTTAGTTGCTATTACTTCTGCCAGATGTATTTCTGAATTGAAGGCCTTATCTAGCAACCCCCCTACCTCATCTTTCACAAGGACAGAGTTTCATTATGGATCAATCTGACCTTCTTGCCCAAGGTCGTTTCTGAGTTGTCTATCAATCAGACTATTGATTTTCCAGTGTTATTCCCTAATCATTCTAACAGAGGGGAATAGTGCCTGCATACCTTGGATGTACATAGTCCTGTCTAGATAAAAACAAATTTGTCTACATTTAATAGAAAATCTGACCATCTGTTTTTGGCCTTTTCTGAATCCAGATTAGGTTGTTCAGTTTCTAAAGTTACTTTAGCCACTTGGTTGAGAAGTTGTATTACTTTCATTTATGGCAAGAAACGGTATCCCTTTCCCAAGCAGAGTAAAGGCCCACTCTACAAGATCAGAGTCAACTTTTGCAGCCTTCCATGCTGGAACATCTTTGAATGACATTTGTTCAGATGTAACCTGGGCTAGGCCTCATACCTTCATTGCTCATTACAAATTGAACTTGGCCTCCAAGGTAGAGCTTCCTTTGGTTCTATGGTGCTCCGGAATGTCCTTCCATAGGGGGTCGCCCAGGGAACAAGATAGCTGGGGACTCTGTCCCAAGTGTAAAGAATAAACGAAGATTGACAACATCAGATAAAGAAGTTATGTCTTACCATAACGTTCCATTTGAGTTGTTTCATCTTCATTTATTCATTACGGCTCACCCACCTTTCCCCTCCGAATGTTTCTGGTGGATCTCATTTGTCCTTCTTTCCAGTTGTTAGGTCATGTCTGACCAGAGGTAGCCTCAGCTTCATTTTTCCAACTTTTGCAAACTAGATCTGAGATAACAGGGAGAAGGGCAAGATGGGTAAAACTTAGCTCAAGAGGTTTGTGGCTGACGCGAGCTTGAAAAAAAGCTGGCTCGGTTCTGAGGTCGGAACTGAATCCCAAGAGTATTGAATAAATGAAGATGAAACAACTCAGATGGAACATTATGGTAAGACATAATTTCTTATGTTGTGTAGTCCAATCTCGCCTACATTCTTACCCGGTTTGGAGCCGAACCTCAGCTCCAACTCTGCCATACTCTAGCTCAAAGTCTCCAGTTGGCTCTTGGCTAAGAGGTATCCCATGGTGCAATGCGCCTATTCCCCAGATCTCGTTTGCTGCTTGTACAGCTCGGAAGTGGTCTCGCTCTTGGCCGTGGCCAAGTACAAATTTTCTACTATTTGCTCAATTTAGTAGCTCCAAAACCTATTTTAATAGCTAGTGTGTGTGTATTTTTACTTTTAGCAGTTTCGTGAACTTTTTTGGTATCCCTTTTTACCCGGTATTTACGGGCTAGGCCCGTTTCAGTTAGAGGACCTAGTCCTCCCCTGGTTTTTCCTGTTGTTCTTTCTGATTGTTTACCAGTTTAATCCCCCTTGGCAGCGTTATTCTTGTGGTGTAACTGTTGGTTGTTCCCCTGTTGGTTTTTTTTGGGCTAGGCCTGTTTAAATTAGAGGACCTAGTCCTTCCTATGGTTACCTCGCGGTCTCTAGGCTGTTTGAGTTAGAGGCTGTAGTTTCCCGTGCTTCTTGTTTTCTGTGGTAAAGGTGCCCCTACCATTTTTCCCCTTTGTGTGTGCATGTGTTCTTGTCTCAACATGTCCAAGGAGTCTAAAGAGCACAGGCCTTCGGGCTTCAAAAAGTGTGTTAAGTGAACACCAAAATGTCTCTGTCAGATGGGCATTCTGTATGTGTGTATTGCTTGGGGGTATTCATTTACAAGAATCCTGCTTGTTCTGTCACGCTTTCAGCCCCCGCATGCTGCAAGAGAGGAAGAACAAGCTGATTTTGAGAGGATTGCTGAAACCATCGTTTGAGGAGGATTTGGAGAGATCCTCCAGTTCAAAGTCTTCTCCCAAATCAGATAAAAAGTTGGATAAAAAGTCATCTAAGAAGTGCTCTCTGGCTCCGTCATTCTCCTCAGAGCCACCGGAGAAAATTATTAAGACTACTGTAGCTTCTTCGGCTCCACTGGCTTCAGAGCCAATAGAAGACAGTGCTTCGATGATGTGTACATCAGCTCCCGGTTTATTGGAGCCAAGGTCAGATGTGTCAGTTCGGACCCAGTCTTCCAGTTTTTCGACCGGTCTCCCCGACTCGTAGGTCTCCCTCTATAGGGAGATCCAGATCCCCGACAATGCTCTCTAGATACTCCAGGGCACTTTCCGATGACAATGTCGATAGAGTGAAGAAACTGCTTCAGTCATCGGTGCTGGCTAAATTGCTTTTGGCTCCAGCCCAGTCTGCTCTGGAGCCTGTCCCCCCATCATCTTTGGCTTTTCCTCCTCCGGACCTTTCTTCAGAGCCAGAGCTGTCGGTTCTGTCTGATGCCTCGTGATCGGTTTCAGTTGCCCCTTCTGGCGTCTCTGTTCCGATCTCCGCTTCGACCCCGTCGGTGCCATCCATGGGGTTCATGGTCCACAGCTCGCCAGTTGGAGCCAAGAGGGAGGTATCGGGTCGATCTTCGGCTCCGAGCCTTCCTCTCAGCACGTCTGTTCGGGTGAGCGTGGACCGACATCGGCTTCGGACCTTATTTCCTCGGCTCCGAGGTTGTCTTCTGCGGTTAGTCGACCTTCGGAGCCGGGGAGGATCAGCTTTCGAGGTCATGAGGAGTGTGCTGACCAGGTCGTCAGCTGCATCATTGGTACTGACACTTTTCCCCCACCAGCACCGATATCAGTATCAGATCACCCTCTATCTAGGGACAACGGAGACCTAAGGCCTCAGGATACCTTCATGAGTAGTCCCCAGCCTTCTGAACCCTCCCCGGGTTTTTTACCTGAGGAGCCACCCAGGAAGAGAGTGTGCAAGAGGAAGCACATTGACTCTCAAGATGAGTCCCTCACATCTGACACTGACCTTGAGGAGTCAGTGTGGTCCCCTAAGTCGTCTTCTGATGATCTCTTTTTCAGATATCTTGGAAATATTGAGACAGAGAGGCGACTGGCATTCTAAAGCCCCTTCTGAGGTGGAGTCAGTGTTCCTGAAGGCCTTTGGTTCCCAACCCGCCACCTCTTGGGTTTCTCCCCCATTCGGCGAGCTCCTGGACTTCGTTTGTCGAAAGGTGTGGGAAACTCCGGACACTGTGGAACTGGTCTCTAGGAGACTCAACAAGTTTTTGTCCGCTCCCCCGATAGAGAATTTCTTACAAAAGGCGTTTCAGTAGATGCCATGGTGGTGGCAGCAGCAGCCACCAAGAAGGAACTTGCAGAAACTTCATCTACCGTCCATCCCCCTAACAGGGAGTGTAGGGCTACGGATAGGTATGGGAAGCATGTGTTCTCTTCAGCGGCCTTTACACTGTGGTCGCTGAACTACTTATCGCATTTTAAACTGCTTCAAAGAGATCTCCTAAAGGAGTTGGGAGATTCTCTACAGGGTAAAGTTTCTGATACTGTGGCTCAGAAAGCCAATGCACAGATGTCTACCCTAAATTCTGTTGCTAACTCCTCCATGAGGCTGATCTCGTACACAGCCGATGGAGCGAGTAGGGTTGCAGGTTCCGGAGTTTCTCTTAGGAGACACTCCTGGATGCTCCTGTGCAACTTCGCGGAGGCCTTCAAGTCTACCTTCACCAACGCGCCCTTTGATGGTTCATCCTTATTTGGAACCAAGGTGAAGGTTACTCTCACTAGGTGCGAGCAGGAAGGAAAAATCCTGTCTGCCGTGGGAGTCCATTTTTCCATGCCTTCTAGACCTTATCCCAAGGGCTAGAAGGGTGGGAAAATGTGGTTCAGAAAATCGCAGAGGTTTTTTCACGACACAAAGAGTAATTCCCCCACCAGAGGCAGAGGAGGGGGTGGAAATTCAGGTAGACACCGCCCTAGAGGCAGAGGAGGCCTGTGTAACCAGGGTGACAGCGATTCCTTTCGTGGCTCCCCCTACCAGCACTCTTGAGAGGAGGCCTGACTGAGCATCTCTGGAGCCAGTCGGGGGTCGCATTTCTCTATACCCAGAAGCCTGGCGAGACATCACCCAAGACTAGTGGGTATTAGAGATAATCTCCAGAGGTTATCACATTCCCTTTCTTTCATATCCTCCTCCAAACAAAAGAATCCCAGACGTTCCACCCAGTCAAAGGTATTCCGCAACCTTAGAAGTTCAAAAGTTGCTGTTAAAAGGAGCCATCCAGCTTGTCCCCTCAGACCAAGTAGGATTACGGACTGACTTCAGATTCTTTTTGGTGCCGAAAAGAACAGGGGACCTGAGACCCATTTTGGATCTCAGCCATTTGAACCTTCATGTAGAGAAGTCCAAGTTCCGCATGGTCACGTTAGTCAATTCTCCCGTTATTAGGGAAAGCTGTGTGGATGTGCTCCATCAACCTCAAGGATGCTTACTACCATATAAAAATGGATAGGGCATCCAGAAGTCACCTACGCTTCTGGCTGGGAGCCAGTCATTTTCAATTTCGCGCCCTGCCCTTTGGTCTCACCACAGCCCGCAGGGTGTTCACCAAATGCACGGCAGTGGTAATGGCTCACTTGAACCGTATGGGTTACCAAGTGTTTCCTTACCTGGGTGACTGGCTCCTGTCTGGCCACCACCAGGCATCTACTACCACAGACCAGGGACGCCACTATTGCACTGTGCCAAAGTCTGGGAGTCACCTTGAATTGGGAAAAGTCTGCATTGTTTCCCTCGCAGCGTGTCACCTTTGTCGGCACCGAATTAGACACAATGCTCATGAAGGTTTTCCTGCCAGGAGAGAGAATTTAGATTTTACAGCAACAAGTCTACACTATACTACCACTGAAGAAGGTCAAGGCAAAAGTGGTCCTTCAGCTGTTAGGTACTATGGCTGCCACGAATATGCTAGTCCCTCTTGCAAGACATCACATGAGGATTCTTCAGTGGCTACTTTTTGCCCAATGGTCTCTTCAGCACCTTCCTCTCTCCCATCTTATTGTTATAATTGACAGGTGCAAGCAGGATCTGTGCTGGTGGCTTCAGACCAGCATTCTCAACATGGGTATGCCTTTCGGTCTTCCTCCTCCCGATTGCCACTGTGACCACGAATGCCTCCCAGATCGGGTGGGGGGGCATTATCTCGGCAGGACTGCCAAAGGCATGTGGCAGGAACACGAGATCCATTTGCATATCAATGTCTTAGAGATGAGAGCGGTGCTATTATCATTGCAAGCACTTCACAGCTTTCTTCCTCTTGGGGCAATTGCAATCCACTCAGACAAACATGTCTGACGTCTGGTATCTGAACAAACAGGGAGGAACCAGGTCGTATCCCCTTTGCACAGAGGCTCTTCGAGTGTGGCAGTGGGCAGTATATCATGCCAGCGCTTTCTAGTGGCAACGCACATTCCGGGGAAGTCCAGTGTGATTGCCAACAGGCTGAGCAGAGCTATTCTGATGCCTCACAAGTGGTCCCTGAATGAACAGGTGGCAGAACGTTTTTTCCGCAGATGGGCTCAGCCTTGCTGTGATCTATTTGCCAGCCCCCTCAATGCCAAATGCAGCAGCTACTTCACCCTTATTCCCCCGGAAGGGGAAACACCCAGGGACGCTCTAGTTCACAATTGGCACTCCAGTCTTCTCTATGCCTTCCCTCCAATTCCCCTGATAATGAAGGTTATTCAGAAAGCACAGTCTTTGGGAAGCAAAATGATGCTGATTGCCCCACACTGGCCTCGTCAGATCTGGTTTCCTTTTCTTCACCTTTATCTAATGGACGAGCTGTAGATTCTGGACCCAGAGCCAGATCTGTTGACTCATATGTCAGGGCAGTTCCACCTCTCCATCCAAACCCTCAGGTTGACAGCATGGCTGCTCCAATTTCTTCCCTAGTCAGGCTTCATGATTTTTCACCGGAGGTGGTTCATATTCTGTCTCCCTCCCACAAGCCTTCTACTAGGAAGATTTATTCCAGTAAGTGGAAAAGATTTTCCATTCGGGCTCATGAAAGACAGATTGATCCCTATACAGCTCCCATCTCATCGATATTAGAGTTTCTATCTCAACTATTTAGTCAGGGATCTGCTGCGGCAACTATTAAAGTACAATTGGCAGCCATTTCTACTTTTCATGTTGCTAATGATCCCAATCTAATGGTGCATAGACTTTGTAGGGCCTTTCTCAAAGGGACTATGCTACTTCGACCTCCGATCTTTGATCCTGTTATGCCATGGGACCTTAATTTTGTGCTACAGCAGCTTACCTCACCTCCTTTTGAGCCCGCGGCAACCTGTGACCTAAAATTTTTGTTTTGGAAGACACTCTTTTTGATAGCCATCACTTCAGCTAGGCGGATCTCTGAACTCCAGGCTTTATCATTCCGGCCCCCTTACTTGATATTTCACAAAGATAGGGTTTCGCTAAAACCTAATCCTTCCTTTATGCCTAGGTTGCTTCAGTGGTCAACCTCAACCAGTCTGTTGAGTTGCCTGTGTTTTTCCCTGAATTCTCTAACAAGGCAGAATTTAAGTTTCATCAGCTGGATGTCCACAGACAATTACTTTTCTATTTACATAGAACAAAAGATTTTAGAAAATCTGACCAACTTTTTGTCTCCTTTTCAGAAAACAGACTAGGGACTTCAGTTTCCAAAGTAACTCTGTCCAGATGGATTTCTAGCTGCATTTCCTTCATCTATTCTTCAAATGGCAAGGAATTACCGTTCAAGGTAAAGGCTCACTCTACGTGTTCAGTGTCTACTTCTACTGCCTTTCAGGCTAGGATGTCTATGGATGATATTTGTGCTGCAGCTACTTGGGCATCTCCTCACACCTTTATTAGTCATTACAAATTGGATCTGGTGTCAAGTGGCAGATCCTCATTATTTCCACAGTGCTCAGGAGTATTTTCCAATGAGCCGCCCAAGGTCTAGGTGCTAGGGACGCTGTCCCACGGGTAAGAATGTAGGCGAGATTGGACTACATAACATCAAGAAGTTATGTACTCACCATAACGTTAGATGTATGTAGTCCATCTCACCTCACATTCTTACTAAACCACCCACCTACCCCCTCCTGAAGGACCTAGAGGTCCAGTCTCTGGTTTTCAGCACTCCTTCTTGATATGTTGAGTTGGTTCTTCCTCTCAACTTGTTTCTGTGTGTGTGTGCCTGGATGTGAGCTCACTGCAAACAAGATCTGGGGAATAGGCGCATTGCACCATGGGATACCTCTTAGCCACGAGCCATTTGAAGACTTTGAGCTGGAGTATGGCCGAGTTGGAGCCGAGGTTCGGCTCTGAACCCACGGGTAAGAATGTGAGGCAAGATGGACTACATACATCAAATGTTATGGTGAGTATATGGTGAGTACATAACTTCTTGTTTTCCGCAGTTACACCCATTTGCTTACTCAGTATTTCTGACAAACTACTCTGCAGAAAAATTTTTAAGTCTACTAACTCATTGCACTCCCAAAACATATGTTCCCAGTTCTCTTTATTCCCCAGCATCCTTCCAACATTTGCCATCTTCCTGAGGAAAAATTATTTTGAGACTGTATGGAGTATAAAAATATCTATGCAAACAGCTCCAAGCAAAAATCTCAAATTTTCTAGACTTTGTTACATATTTTGGAGCCATACATATGTCCTCCCATTGTTTCCTTATGATTTGCTTATCCACTCTTTCTTCCCCAGCTTTTCTAACCTCCTATGGTTGATTCCTATAATTATCATGCAGTATTTTGTATACCCTACTAATTAACCCTTTTTAACAGCAGCTCTTGTTCTTGATTCAGTTAAAAACTCTACCAGAGCAGGTCTTTCACTTAGGATTCCCCATTCCATTCTCTTTGCCTATACTTAGATTTCAATACCTGGTAGGGGATGATGCAGTCTCTAGCTTGCAGTCTAAATATCTTCTTGGCTTCTTCCCATTCTGTTACCTTTCTCCTCTCTAGATATTTGCTCCCAGTATTTTGGTTCCCTTGCCAGTTTCCTGCAATAAATTTCAGCCTTCTCTTGCCTTTTCTTTGTATCCTTGATTACAGGTCATCCCTATCTGCAAAATCTCCTTTCTCCATTCTCATGTTGGCTTAGTTCTTGGAAAATGTTGTTACTCTGTGAATATAATACTCTGTGTAGCTGTTATTCTCTTTAAGGGCCTGCATAAAAAATCCCATTCTCTACTTATTTCTTGACCCCCCCCCCGCCCTGCTTTATCATAATGTCTTTCTACGTTGAATTATAGCTTTCTGCTTGTGTTATGTGTGTGAGCCTTAACTGTGTAGCTCTGAAATATCCCTTTAAATCAGGTAAGTCTAATCCAGCTTATTTTGCTGGATAGATCAATTCATCCCAATTGACCTTTGTCCCTTTTCCTCTCTCCTAGATAAAAATCCTTCATGTCTTTATTACTGTCCACAATTTCTCCTCTTGTTGCTTGATCTATATTTAAAAATAAAAAGACAAAAAGCATTTTCACTGCTTGTATCTTGCTATTCATATTCATAAACAAGAGATTTCCAGTTTCTTAGTTTTTGTATCATCATTTCTTTGGTCTCTTCCCACATATCCTTAGCTGCTGTAACAGTTCTTTTTAATCCATACTCCTAAGTACTTTATTTTAATTGTGTTTCTATAAGTTTGTGTATTGCTGGAACAACTTGTATGTGAGTACATCATTTACCGCTATTGCCTTTGTTTTATATTCATTAATTCTATATCCCCAAAAGACTTGATACTTTCTGAAGATGTTCCACTAAGTAGAGACAACTTAGGCGATGGCTGCGCACTGAGTAACAGCTTGTTTCTAGCTGTCCCAGTGTGAAAACAGAAACTCAACAGACAAGCCAGTATACTTGTGTTTATGGGTAAATTTAAGTAACTGGCTAGTAAGTGCACTGCCTGGATGCCAGGAATAAAGAAATACAGAAGACCTGGAAAAAAATCTGCTACAAAAAGTGAGGAAGAAACACTGACTGGGGAAAGTTCTGTAGCTGTTCATCAAAAAGCAATGCAACCTTCAGACATGACATGTAATAACCTACAGTAAGATATATGACAACTGCATACAGACCTGGTTAAACTAAGCTAACCACTGATGGAACACAAACAACAAAAGGCTGGAAAAAATGGAAAAAGCTTTAAATATATAAACGGATAAGACGGTAAAGCAGCAAAAATCTGAGGCCGAAATGAAGAAAAGACTGGCTGAATATGAAACTGCTCAGGAAGAGATGTTTAAAAAAATAGAGTTAGAGGACAGTGGGAAAACCTGAGATTTTCAGCTATACCAGAAAAGCTGGAAGGAACAGACTGCATTAATGTTTTGAAAGCACAAATAAGCAACTGGACTGGTATTCCACAGCAGGGGTTGTTAGTTGAAAGGGCACATTGTCTGTATGCTCCAAACCTAGCGATTGAAAGCAAGATGCAATCCTACCAGCAGAAGTAGTTGATTCTGTCAAAACTGTGGCAGAAGGATAAAATACTAAAAGTGAGAGACCTTAGAGTGTTTATGGAGAATGATTACTCATTGTAAACCAGGCAGAAGGAGTAAATTTATTCCACTATTCATGGAATGTTGAGACACAGGTGTGAGATTCAGACTGCTGTATCCAGCTGCCTTTAAGGTACACTTCACTGGAGGGACAAAATAATTTTTGATGAAGTGCATGCTAAGGAGGAAATACAAAAGTTTCTCCAACAAAAAGTGAGCTGTGACACAGGGATATTCTGCTTTTTGTTTTTCTAGTAAAGAGGCCCACAGAGAGATTGTACTTGTGAAACATTTTCTAGTATTTCAGTGGAAAATGTTGGAGAGAAGGAAGAGAGCTCAAGAGTTGGCTAGAAGAATCGAAGTATGTTGGAAATGAAGCAGAGACAGGAATTGTCCATTGAAGAACAATAATAAAACCAGTGACTCGGTATGGGATTACAATGCCGAAATTATGTTTGTGAAATATGACAGAACAAAAAAATGTGGTAATATTGGACTTTTACAAAATTTCGTGGGTTTGTGGAGGACAAATTATATGCCCTACTTCATGTCATTAATGTTTGGAAAAATGCTTTGAGGGAGGGGAAGAGAGGGAAGAAAACTAACTGTAACTAAAGAATTTTCTTCTGTTAATAGTACTGTATTTGTGGTGTATGGTTTTCTTTGAACACTGTAAGTGTAATGGGAATTGTAAACAGGTGTTGCTGTTTTTCTTTCTCCCCTCTTCTCTCTTTCTTCTTGTACAGTTTTGAGAAATATAGGCAAAGCAATGCAAAAAAAGCCTGGTTAAAAAGGCATGTCAAAGTTAAAATTAATGTGCTTTTTCGTTCTTGCATGGGGGAAATGAATGTATTAAGGACCTTAGATGTATTAGTTTTAAGAGAGCAAGTAAATGAAAAAGAATATTGAATATTATGAGGTTTTTTTTCTAGCAAATGCATGTATACTTGGTAGCAATTTTGCAGATGGTCTTCAAGTTTCCATGGAAACAATCTGATAAAGAGATACTGTCTGGTTCTCATGTCTCCATGGAGACAATCTGTTAAAAGAGAAACTGGAGACCATCTGGTGGAAGGGGATTGACTGAGGGAAAAGAAAAAAAAAGGAGAGAATTTGACTAGGACATAATGGTCTGTGAAAGCAATCAGGGATTTTCCCAGATGAGAGGGCTTTAAGGGTAAGACAAAACCAATTAGATTTGAAGTAAAAACATTTTTTAATGCAGTGAGGATAATATAAATATGTGCTTTTGTTTTTTTCTTTACTCCCTCCTCTATTTTTCTTTGTTCAGTTTTAAGAAGTGGAGGCACTGCAATGTAAAAAAAAAAAAAAAAGAGGGAGAGAGTAAATGTCTTTTAACATTGTATGAACAGCATGACAAAAGAAATATCAGTGTGCCTTTTCCCATGCTTGCATAGGGAAATGACTGGGTTAAGACCCTAGACTTTATCCAGTAACTAGTTTATTACAAAGCATGTAAATGAAGAAGAATATTGAATATTATAAGGATTTTTTTCTGGTAAACAAGGTATTGTTAGCAGTTTTGTGTCTGGCTTACATTTTACTAGAAGAAGACAATTGATAAAAGAGAAATAGCTTGGAGAAAGTGTTTACTGAAAGCATTCAAGTGTTTTCTTAGCTGAGAGAGCTATAACGTTAGACAAAATCAAATAGCACTTACTTATAGCACAGGCTGTACCATGCATCTTAACATGACTAACCTTTCTTTTTGGTTAACTCTCGCCTGTCCATGTGGCTGTTAACTTATAACTTTTGTTCTTATTCAGTGTTTTGAAGATGTACATAGTTTTGTGTGTTATTAAGTTAATAAGTTTGGGGGGGTTGTTCTCTATTTGAGGGCTTTCACAAAACAAAGTTATGTAAGATTTGGCATAGGCGCAAATATATGTGGCAAGAAGCAACTGTATAAAAGACCAACCTGCCAAACAGTATATGCATGTAACATAAAAGTTGGAACTAGACATTTAACAAAAAAGCAGTTATACATAAAAGGTGGTAATAACTATATAAGAAAATGATGCTTTCTGTGATATCTTTCAATCTGAATGGTCTTAACAGATAAATATAAAAAAGAAAGAGTAGTGAACTATATTAAAAAAACATAAGATTGCAAATAGCTGTGCTATAGGGGAGACACCTGGAAAGAACTGAACATGTGAATTTGATAAACAATGTTTTTTCTGATGGTTATTCAGAGGAATATCCAAGGCAGAGGGAATGAGGAGCATTTATATTAATTACAATAGGAGCTCCAATAGTGCTAGAAGAGGAAACAATGATTATATTGGAAGATATTTAGTACTAAGGGGCTGCTGGCAAGGGAGGATGATTACAGTGTCATGCATTTACATTCCAGCTAAAACGGAAACACTAAAGAATCTCGAAGTACTGAAATGTCGAATTTCAGTACTTCAAGACTGAATACACGAAAGTGCAGTTACGTGAAACTGCACTATGTTAAATGCGGAAATGTCGAACCCGCTGTCATAGTGTCGTGTTTGTGACGTGCAGTGCAGTTTGTGGATTTATCTGGGGTTTTAGGTAAGTGGT
This sequence comes from Protopterus annectens, assembly GCF_019279795.1. Taxonomy (NCBI): domain Eukaryota; kingdom Metazoa; phylum Chordata; order Ceratodontiformes; family Protopteridae; genus Protopterus; species Protopterus annectens. The sequence continues at coordinate 933,138,557 of NC_056729.1, forward strand.
GTTTGTGTAAGGGTATTGGCTAGGGATGTTAGTGTGTGTGTGTAGTGTTATTTTTGTGTTTAGTGCGACCTCTGAGTTATATATAAGTGGGGGGTGGGGGTGCAGGGAGGCTTGTCCCCTGTTTATAGGTAGGGTAGGTGTGTGTGTGTTTTATGTTGTGTTTGTGTGTGTTGTTTTGTTTGTTTTAGTATAGTTAGGTAGGTGTGTGTCTGTGTATGTGTGTGTGTATGGTCACAGTTGTGCTATTCGCGGTTTTGGATTTTCGGGTATATGAGTGTTCGACTATTCAGTCTTGAAATACTGAAATTTGACATTTCAGTATTTTGAGATTGTCTAGCAAATCCGCTAAAACTGCTGTAATGGAGCATAAGAAAATTCTGGGAGAAATAATGAACTTTCAGTAAGGAATATGACTATAGGTGGAGACTGAAATTTAGTTTGCAATGGTGAAGATGTGTCTGGGGGGCCTAGAAGGGAAAGGGAAAATATAATAAAGGAAGGTAAACATTTTTGAAGAAATTTATGAAAATGTTTGGCATGGAAGATGTGAATTCAGTACTAGGAGTTCGGAGGGAATTTACATATTTTCCAAGATAAAAAACTGGACTAGGCTAGATAAAATTTATATCTCACAGGAATATGTGCATTTAATTGAAGGTTTTGAAACATACCAAATAGCTATTTCAGATCATGCCAATAATAAAAATAAAAATGCAAGGTAATTTAAATAAAAATGAGACACTAGCGCTTTCCCAGCTAAGAAATTTAAGGAATGGGTTTTGAAATTAATTCAGGAGCTACTAGAGAAGATAGAAATTTTTTCTGAAGTAGTTAGGGAGTGGGATGCAATTAAAGTGGAGTTTAAAACTAGGGTAGAAATAAAGGAAAGGGAGATATGGCTAAGAAGTAGCAAGAATTATTTAGAGGGACTGACAAATGTTAAAGTATTGCAAACTAGGAAGCATCTGTCAGAACAAGAAAATGAGCAGCTGCAGAATGCTAAACAGAAAATAAGGGATTACCTCGATAACATCCACAAGTTTAGGAAGGTTGCTGTTAAGCAACTGTTTTTTGATAATCCTAGAGCACAAAAACTTTTGGCACAATGATTCAGACAACAGATAGTGGAAAATGCTGTCACCAAGCTTAGGGAACCTGTAACAAGGAAGATAAGAGACACTTTAGAAGTATTAGAAATATTTTAACAATTTTATGAAGGTTTGTATAAAGCAGAGAAATATGGAAATCAAGAAAAGGTACAAATGGAAATATTCATGGAAGAATTAAATATGGCAAGATTAGAGGTAGATTAGGTTCAGTTACTAACATGATAGGAAGAGATGAGATTAAAATGGCTATGTATAACCAATCTACAGGAAAGTCCCCAAGAATAGATGGTATTCTTGTGGAAGTTTGGAAGCTAGGAGGGAAAATGATAAAGATCTAGAAGTTTTTGTTTAACAGTATTTTAAGAGGAGAAGTACCAGCATCCTGGAAGAAGGCAGTGGTGACAGTAATACCTAAAAAGCGTAAAGATCCATCAGATCCAGCTTCATACCGGCCCATTTCAACACTAAGCCATGATTATAAAGTGTTTGTAATGGCTAAAAGAATGGCAAAAGTGATACCAAAATTGATAGATATGGATCAATATTGTTTTGTGGAGGGCAGGCAGACAATATTACAGAACACTGGTGATCCAGAGAGAAGCAGAATGCCAGAATATGCCACTGTTATTGGTGGGTCTTAATGCAGAGCAGGGCAGTGCAAGCATTTTCTTTCCCTGATACAATTATACGGTTGATTAGGAGTATAGATGAGGGATTGGAGGTGAAAAGTAAAGTGGATGGCGTCCTTTCTGATAACTTTTGCTTGAGTAGAGGAAAAAGGCAGTGTTGTCTGCTTTCCCCTTTCTTGTTTGCATTGTGTTTAGAGCCATTGGCCATGAAAATAAGGGACTCAGAAATTCAAAGATGTATTTGGTATCGTAGTCAGGAAAAGTTGGCTCTGTTTGCAGATGATGATATTTTACGCATGACAAAACCAGAAAGGGAGATTACAGTATTGTGGAACATTTTAAGATTGTTGCATATCTTTTTGGGATACAAAATTAATGAAGCTAAAACAAAGGCAATAGCAGTAAATGATATACCCATACATGAATTGACCCAACAGTATCTGTATTTATGGGGACATGATAAAATGAAGTATTTAGGAGTATGGATTAGAAATGACTCAGTTGTGGCAGAAGAATATGTGGGAAGAGACTAAAACAGAAGCTATAACAAGAACTGAGAAACTGGAAGCTTTGTTATATGGATATGGGGATCTACTTCATATGGTCGACATTTCAGAATGTCGACATTCATATAGCCGAGACCATATGATCGACATTCGAAATGTCGACCATAGAATAAAAAAATAAAAAACACAAAAAAACTTAGCTTCACACTGATAGCAGGGGGGATATGCCCCCCTCCCAGAACTTAAATATACCAACTCAGAGATCACACTACAATGTGGATGATGGAAATGTTTCCATTCCGCACTGTACGGAGATGCCGGTTTCGCATAGTCGACATTTCGAATGTCAAACATATGGTCTCAGCCATATGAATGTCGACATTCTGAAATGTCAACCATGTGAAGGGAAACCGGATATGGATACTAAGATGCAATCAATTAAAATGTCTTTAGTCCCTTTAGTCGTATACACAGTTCAATCATTTTTTATCAACCAGAAGAGAAGGTGTAGATAGCAGTTAAAAAAGTGTTGTAGGATTTTATCTAGGAAGGGAAGACTGCAAAGGTCAAGTGGGTAAGCTGATTCTTCCAATAGAACAAGGCGGGTTAGGATTACCCAGTTTCAAAGGGTATTTTAGAGCAACATAGTTAAGGCTCTTATACATAGCACAAGCAGAAAACTATAATTCATAGTGGAAAGGAGTGATGATGA